>NW_027141858.1:0-140635 GCF_036365525.1 Heterodontus francisci | reverse complement strand
CCAATCCTTGTCATCCTGCAGCCACGTCTCCGCAATGGCTATCAGATCATATTTAATAACTTCAATGTGTGCTATCAGTTCGTCCACTTTGTGCATTCGGATACAGAGCCTTTAGTTTTGTCTTTTTGTCAATGTCTGGACACAGTTCCCAGCGGGAATCGTTGGCCAACGAACAGGGGCAGTGACCCCTCCCCCCCACCCCAGCCCAACCGGCAGCATATTTTAACCCCAGCCTACCTCTTCCCCACGCCGGGTGGCACTGAGGCCAGTTGTCGCCCATTCTCAACCCGACCCTGGTGAGACTGGGCCAACTGGGCACCAGGCCTTGGATCGAGCCCAGGCCTTTCCTGCTCTGTAATTGCCGGGTGGTTCAGTCCCAGACCGGGAGCAGCGTGACACACTGTGAGGGGAGATGGCCGGTTCCCTACCCAGATATTCCGGTGTTCCACAGGGATTGGAGATCGATCCAGTCTCGAATCGCGACAAGTGGAAGTCCCCAATCACCACCTTTGAAGGCTTCTGTTGGCTGTAATACATCAGATTCTCCAACTGAAAGATAAAAACAGAGAGAGGCTCCAGTCAGTGTACAGATATCTCCCTGAGAGAGAGGGGACTGAGAGACACCAGTCAGTGTACAGATATCTCCCTGAGAGAGAGGGGACTGAGAGACACCAGTCAGTGTACAGATATCACCCTGAGAGAGAGGGATTGAGAGACACCAGTCAGTGTACAGATATCACCCTGAGAGAGAGGGACTGAGAGACACCAGTCAGTGTACAGATATCACCCTGAGAGAGAGGGGACTGAGAGACACCAGTCAGTGTACAGATATCACCCTGAGAGAGAGGGACTGAGAGACCAGTCAGTGTACAGATATCTCCCTGAGAGAGAGGGGACTGAGACACCAGTCAGTGTACAGATATCACCCTGAGAGAGAGGGGACTGAGAAACACCAGTCAGTGTACAGATATCACCCTGAGAGAGAGGGACTGAGAGACACCAGTCAGTGTACAGATATCACACTGAGAGAGAGGGACTGAGAGACCAGTCAGTGTACAGATATCTCCCTGAGAGAGAGGGGACTGAGACACCAGTCAGTGTACAGATATCACCCTGAGAGAGAGGGATTGAGAGACACCAGTCAGTGTACAGATATCACCCTGAGAGAGAGGGACTGAGAGACCAGTCAGTGTACAGATATCACCCTGAGTGAGAGAGGACTGAGAGACACCAGTCAGTGTACAGATATCTCCCTGAGAGAGAGGGGACTGAGAGACACCAGTCAGTGTACAGATATCACCCTGAGAGGGAGGGGACTGAGAGACACCAGTCAGTGTACAGATATCACCTTGAGAGAGAGGGGACTGAGACACCAGTCAGTGTACAGATATCACACTGAGAGAGAGGGACTGAGAGACCAGTCAGTGTACAGATATCACCCTGAGAGAGAGGGGACTGAGAGACACCAGTCAGTGCACAGATATCACCCTGAGAGAGAGGGACTGAGAGACCAGTCAGTGTACAGATATCACCCTGAGAGAGAGGGACTGAGAGACCAGTCAGTGTACAGGTATCACCCTGAGAGAGAGGGGACTGAGAGACACCAGTCAGTGTACAGATATCACACTGAGAGAGAGGGGACTGAGAGACACTAGTCAGTGTACAGATATCACCCTGAGAGAGAGAGGGACTGAGAGACACCAGTCAGTGTACAGATATCTCCCTGAGAGAGAGGGGACTGAGACACCAGTCAGTGTACAGATATCACCCTGAGAGAGAGGGACTGAGAGACACCAGTCAGTGTACAGATATCACCCTGAGAGAGAGAGGGACTAAGACACCAGTCAGTGTACAGATATCACCCTGAGAGAGGGGGACTAAAACACCAGTCAGTGTACAGATATCACCCTGAGAGAGAGGGACTGAGAGACACCAGTCAGTGTACAGATATCTCCCTGAGAGAGAGGGGACTGAGACACCAGTCAGTGTACAGATATCTCCCTGAGAGAGAGGGGACTGAGACACCAGTCAGTGTACAGAGATCACCCTGAGAGAGCGGGGACTGAGAGACACCAGTCAGTGTCCAGATATCTCCCTGAGAGAGAGGGGACTGAGACACCAGTCAGTGTACAGATATCTCCCTGAGAGAGAGGGGACAGAGACACCAGTCAGTGTACAGATATCACCCTGAGAGAGAGGGACTGAGAGACACCAGTCAGTGTACAGATATCACCCTGAGAGAGAGAGGGACTAAGACACCAGTCAGTGTACAGATATCACCCTGAGAGAGAGGGACTGAGAGACACCAGTCAGTGTACAGATATCACCCTGAGAGAGAGAGGGACTGAGAGACACCAGTCAGTGTACAGATATCACCCTGAGAGAGAGGGACTGAGAGACACCAGTCAGTGTACAGATATCACCCTGAGAGAGAGGGACTGAGAGACACCAGTCAGTGTACAGATATCACCCTGAGAGAGAGGGGACTGAGACACCAGTCAGTGTACAGAGATCACCCTGAGAGAGAGGGGACTGAGACACCAGTCAGTGTACAGAGATCACCCTGAGAGAGCGGGGACTGAGAGACACCAGTCAGTGTACAGATATCTCCCTGAGAGAGAGGGGACTGAGACACCAGTCAGTGTACAGATATCTCCCTGAGAGAGAGGGGACTGAGACACCAGTCAGTGTACAGATATCACCCTGAGAGAGAGGGACTGAGAGACACCAGTCAGTGTACAGAGATCACCCTGAGAGAGAGGGGACTGAGAGACACCAGTCAGTGTACAGATATCTCCCTGAGAGAGAGGGGACTGAGACACCAGTCAGTGTACAGATATGACCCTGAGAGAGAGGGACTGAGAGACACCAGTCAGTGAACAGATGTCTCCCTGAGAGAGAGAGACTGAGAGACACCAGTCAGTGTACAGATATCTCCCTGAGAGAGAGAGACTGAGAGACACCAGTCAGTGTACAGATGTCTCCCTGAGAGAGAGGGGACTGAGAGACACCAGTCAGTGTACAGATATCACCCTGAGAGAGAGGGACTGAGAGACACCAGTCAGTGTCCAGATATCACCCTGAGAGAGAGGGACTGAGAGACACCAGTCAGTGTACAGATATCACCCTGAGAGAGAGGGACTGAGAGACACCAGTCAGTGTACAGATATCACCCTGAGAGAGAGGGACTGAGAGACACCAGTCAGTGTACAGATGTCTCCCTGAGAGACACCAGTCAAGTACAGATATCACCCTGAGAGAGAGGGGACTGAGAGACACCAGTCAGTGTACAGATATCACCCTGAGAGAGAGGGGACTGAGAGACACCAGTCAGTGTACAGATATCACCCTGAGAGAGAGGGACTGAGAGACACCAGTCAGTGTACAGATATCACCCTGAGAGGGAGGGACTAAGACACCAGTCAGTGTACAGATATCACCCTGAGAGAGAGGGACTAAGACACCAGTCAGTGTACAGATATCACCCTGAGAGAGAGGGGACTGAGAGACACCAGTCAGTGTACAGATATCACACTGAGAGAGAGGGGACTGAGAGACACCAGTCAGTGTACAGATATCACCCAGAGAGAGAGGGACTGAGAGACACCAGTCAGTGTACAGATATCACCCTGAGAGGGAGGGACTAAGACACCAGTCAGTGTACAGATATCACCCTGAGAGAGAGGGACTAAGACACCAGTCAGTGTACAGATATCACCCTGAGAGAGAGGGGACTGAGAGACACCAGTCAGTGTACAGATATCACCCTGAGAGAGAGGGGACTGAGACACCAGTCAGTGTACAGATATCTCCCTGAGAGAGAAGGGACTGAGACACCAGTCAGTGTACAGATATCACACTGAGAGAGAGGGGACTGAGAGACACCAGTCAGTGTACAGATGTCTCCCTGCCTGTCACACTGGATCTTACCTTAATGTTACGATGGACAATGCAGAGAGAGTGCAGGTACGAGACCATCTCCAGTACCTGTCGGATCACGTTGCTGGCGTCCCTCTCGGTGTACGAGCCCTGATCGAGAATCCAGTCGAAGAGATCCCCTCCTGTAGCCCTGGAAAACGTCAAGGATGGAGATTAGGTTGAGGGAGGGCGTGGCAGGGAGGGGGAGGTGCAGCGGGGGGCAGGGCAATAGTGGGGAGAAGCTGGGCGACGGGTGAACTCGGTGAAAGTTGAGGATATCAGGGAACACTATTTGTGAGTGGGTGGGAAGTGGATTGGCAGAATGGGCTCGGCGGGGGTGGGGGTTTGTCAGGGCGAATAGGAAAGTTTCAGTGCCGGCTATTCGACTGTGGGGTGAATCACGGCTGAGCTCCATCCCAGTCTCTCTAGCAGAGGGAATCACCCGAGCGGAAGAAGGAGGACCTCTGCCCCCCCCCCCCCACCCTCCCCCCACTCCCCAGATGACATTTGCTCCCACGGGACGCTGAGACAGCTGAGAGCTTTCCCCCAAACCCCAGGGTGAGGTCAGGCTAACTGAGCCTCAGGCCGGAGGCGGAGCCCGGGCCTTGTTGGGCCTCAGTTCTCTCAGCCTGGTTAACAAGGGAAAGTCTCTGTCAGCCCGGCCCTACCGGGTAAACTCACAGCTCCTGAATGATGAAGTATTCTTTCTGAGTCTCAAAGGTGTCGATAAGCTGCAGGATATTTGGGTGATTTACCCTGAAAAAAAAAACAGACAGCAATTACTCATTCAACCTTTCCCCTCTGCCCGGTTTCCCATTTGTCACTGACCATCAGTGGGGCTATTTGTCTGGGACTAAACAAAGGTTCATCCTGTTTATACAGAGTAAAGCTCCCTCTACACTGTCCCCATCAAACACTCCCCAGGACAGGTACAGCACGGGGGTTAGATACAGAGTAAAGCTCCCTCTACACTGACCCCATCAAACACTCCCCAGGACAGGTACAGCACGGGGGGTTAGATACAGAGTAAAGCTCCCTCTACACTGTCCCCATCAAACACTCCCCAGGACAGGTACAGCACGGGGGGTTAGATACAGAGTAAAGCTCCCTCTACACTGTCCCCATCAAACACTCCCCAGGACAGGTACAGCACGGGGGTTAGATACAGAGTAAAACTCCCTCTACACTGTCCCCCATCAAACACTCCCCAGGACAGGTACAGCACGGGGGGTTAGATACAGAGTAAAGCTCCCTCTACACTGTCCCCCATCAAACACTCCCCAGGACAGGTACAGCACGGGGGGTTAGATACAGAGTAAAGCTCCCTCCGACCACACTCACATCTTCAGAATGACAATCTCATTCTTGGCTGCCCTCCGCACTTTCCGTCCATCCGTCTTTGAAAATTTCTTGCAGGAGAACAGCTTGTCGGACAGCTTCTCCCTGGCGACGCAGATCTCGCAGAATTCCTTCCTGTTGTGGAGGGGGTGGGCGGGGAGAAGAGAGATGGACCGTGACTTTGGGATCGGACTTTGCAGGCGGCAGCAGCGAGCGCTTTGGAAAGTGAGGACGCTTTGTTGATCAGTTTGTACGTTGGTGTGGGTCCACCCATGGTGTACATAGACACACACACAGGCCAGTGTTGAGTTGGTTGATCAGTGGATCTTAAAGGTGTCTGGGCTCCACTGCGATGCAACCCATGGCCGAGTAGCCTGCTGATGCTCACTTGTTTCAGGCTGGAGTGGCGCGAAGGCCAATTGGCCCGGTGGGTCACTTGCCCGCCCCGCCCCCCCCACCCCCCCAGCCGTGGGAGGATGTCGGGGGGTGGTGGAGAGAATGATCCAACAAGAGTCATTGAATGCCGAGTTCGGGAGGGCCACTGCTGGCACTTGGCAGAGCGAGGGGGTGAGGACTCTGGGGGACTGGGAGGGGCACAGGCCACGAACCAAAGGCCCCGTCGCAGGGGTCGGACAGCAGGCGAGTTGGCCAGGGGGTGCGTTGCGATCCAGTTGAAATGCTCGCAACGGTGGGAGACAGAGACTCGAGGAGTTGTGGGGGGAACATGTGAGGGAGGAAGGTGCAGCAAGGGAGGGACAATAACTCACGCGCGCAGCAGCTGCCCAATGGTGTACTTGTCAGTCAGTTCACTCAACGTGTTGTAATATTTCCCGCTGCGGAGATTGAGGCAGCTGAATGGCATAGCGGAATATCCCTGTATCCTGGGGAAGAAAGAGAGAGAGGGATCAACTCCGTCCCCAACACTCCCCCCTATATCCACCCTCCCTCCCTGCGACCAAAGCTCTTGACTCCATCCAACACTGCTCCCTCCATCCCTCATCCATCCTCCCTGCCTCTCTTAATCTCCTGCCCATCACATCCCTGCCTTCCGGCAGTGGGGGGGTGGGGTGGGGTGAACGACACTGCACTGTGACCTGGGTGTCCGGGCTGATGTTCAACTGTCCCAGTGACTCGCACGGCTCCTGCCAGCTCCTTGCTATTCCCACAAATCAGAAACTCGGGTCCGCCTCGATCTGATCTCTGGAAGGCCCAGCGGCTCAATGCAGGTCAGAGCCTTCCTCAAGATGCACAACGAGGGAGACAGATGGTCGCCTCCTGCAGCACACACAGATATCAGCCGCTCCGAGCTGTTTACCCAGCACAGAGTGTACCCTGTGACATTACTGTACAGAGAGAGAGAGAGCACAGTGTGTACCCTGTTACATTACCGTACAGAGAAAGAGAGAGAGCACAGAGTGTACCCTGTTACATTACTGTACAGAGAGAGAGAGCACAGAGTGTACCCTGTTACATGACTGTACAGAGAAAGAGAGAGAGATCACAGAGTGTACCCTGTTACATTACTGTACAGAGAGATGGAGAGAGATCACAGAGTGTACCCTGTTACATTACTGTACAGAGAAAGAGAGAGAGATCACAGAGTGTACCCTGTTACATTACTGTACAGAGAGAGAGAGCACAGAGTGTACCCTGTTACATTACTGTACAGAGAGAGAGAGAGCACAGAGTGTACCCTGTTACATTACTGTACAGAGAGAGAGAGAGCACAGAGTGTACCCTGTTACATTACTGTACAGAGAGAGAGTGAGTACAGAGTGTACCCTGTTACATTACTGTACAGAGGGAGAGAGAGCACAGAGTGTACCCTGTTACATTACTGTACAGAGAGAGAGAGAGAGCACAGAGTGAACCCTGTTACATTACTGTACAGAGAGAGAGAGAGCACAGAGTGTACCCTGTTACATTACTGTACAGAGAGAGAGAGAGAGCACAGAGTGTACTCTGTTACATTACTGTACAGAGACAGAGAGAGAGAGCACAGAGTGTACCCTGTTACATTACTGTACAGAGAGAGAGCGAGCACAGAGTGAACCCTGTTACATTACTGTACAGAGAGAGAGAGATCACAGAGTGTACTCTGTTACATTACTGTACAGAGAGAGAAAGAGAGATCACAGAGTGTACTCTGTTACATTACTGTACAGAGAGAGAGAGAGAGCACAGAGTGTACCCTGTTACATTACTGTACAGAGAGAGAGAGAGCACAGAGTGAACCCTGTTACATTACTGTACAGAGAGAGAGAGAGAGAGATCACAGAGTGTACTCTGTTACATTACTGTACAGAGAGAGAGAGATCACAGAGAGGACGCTGTTACATTACTGTACAGAGAGAGAGAGATCACGGAGTGTACCCTGTTACATTACTGTACAGAGAGAGAGAGCACAGAGTGTACCCTGTTACATTACTGTACAGAGAGAGAGAGCACAGAGTGTACCCTGTTACATTACTGTACAGAGAGAGAGAGTACAAAGTGTACCCTGTTACATTACTGCACAGAGAGAGAGAGAGAGAGCACAGAGTGTACCCTGTTACATTACTGTGCAGAGAGAGAGAGATCACAGAGTGTACTCTGTTACATTACTGTACAGAGAGAGAGTGAGTACAGAGTGTACCCTGTTACATTACTGTACAGAGAGAGAGAGAGCACAGAGTGTACCCTGTTACATTACTGTACAGAGAGAGAGAGAGTGAGTACAGAGTGTACCCTGTTACATTACTGTACAGAGAGACAGAGAGAGATCACAGAGTGTACCCTGTGACATTACTGTACAGAGAAAGAGAGAGAGATCACAGAGTGTACCCTGTTAAATTACTGTACAGAGAGAGGGAGAGCACAGAGTGCACCCTGTTACATTACTGTACAGAGAGAGAGAGCACAGAGTGTACCCTGTTACATTACTGTACAGAGAGAGGGAGCACAGAGTGGACCCTGTTACATTACTGTACAGAGAGAAAGAGCACAGAGTGTACCCTGTTACATTACTGTACAGAGAGAGAGAGCACAGAGTGTACCCTGTTACATTACTGTACAGAGCGAGGGAGAGAGAGCACAGATTGTACCCTGTTACATTACTGTATAGAGAGACAGAGAGAGATCACAGAGTGTTCCCTGTGACATTACTGTACAGAGAGAGCACAGAGTGTACCCTGTTACATTACTGTACAGAGAGAGAGAGCACAGTGTACCCTGTTACATTACTGTACAGAGAGAGTGAGTACAGAGTGTACCCTGTTACATTCCTGTACACAGAGAGAGAGCACAGAGTGTACCCTGTTACATTACTGTACAGAGAGAGAAAGAGAGATCACAGAGTGTACTCTGTTACATTACTGTACAGAGACAGAGAGAGAGAGCACAGAGTGTACCCTGTTACATTACTGTACAGAGAGAGAGAGAGCACAGAGTGAACCCTGTTACATTACTGTACAGAGAGAGAGAGAGAGAGATCACAGAGTGTACTCTGTTACATTACTGTACAGAGAGAGAGAGATCACAGAGAGGACGCTGTTACATTACTGTACAGAGAGAGAGAGATCACAGAGTGTACCCTGTTACATTACTGTACAGAGAGAGAGAGCACAGAGTGTACCCTGTTACATTACTGTACAGAGAGAGAGAGTACAAAGTGTACCCTGTTACATTACTGCACAGAGAGAGAGAGAGAGCACAGAGTGTACCCTGTTACATTACTGTGCAGAGAGAGAGAGAGAGATCACAGAGTGTACTCTGTTACATTACTGTACAGAGAGAGAGTGAGTACAGAGTGTACCCTGTTACATTACTGTACAGAGAGAGAGAGAGCACAGAGTGTACACTGTTACATTACTGTACAGAGAGAGAAAGAGAGAGATCACAGAGTGTACTCTGTTACATTACTGTACAGAGAGAGAGAGAGAGCACAGAGTGTACCCTGTTACATTACTGTACAGAGAGAGAGAGAGCACAGAGTGAACCCTGTTACATTACTGTACAGAGAGAGAGAGAGAGAGATCACAGAGTGTACTCTGTTACATTACTGTACAGAGAGAGAGAGATCACAGAGAGGACGCTGTTACATTACTGTACAGAGAGAGAGAGATCACGGAGTGTACCCTGTTACATTACTGTACAGAGAGAGAGAGCACAGAGTGTACCCTGTTACATTACTGTACAGAGAGAGAGAGCACAGAGTGTACCCTGTTACATTACTGTACAGAGAGAGAGAGTACAAAGTGTACCCTGTTACATTACTGCACAGAGAGAGAGAGAGAGAGAGCACAGAGTGTACCCTGTTACATTACTGTGCAGAGAGAGAGAGAGAGATCACAGAGTGTACTCTGTTACATTACTGTACAGAGAGAGAGTGAGTACAGAGTGTACCCTGTTACATTACTGTACAGAGAGAGAGAGAGCACAGAGTGTACCCTGTTACATTACTGTACAGAGAGAGAGAGAGTGAGTACAGAGTGTACCCTGTTACATTACTGTACAGAGAGACAGAGAGAGATCACAGAGTGTACCCTGTGACATTACTGTACAGAGAAAGAGAGAGAGATCACAGAGTGTACCCTGTTAAATTACTGTACAGAGAGAGGGAGAGCACAGAGTGCACCCTGTTACATTACTGTACAGAGAGAGAGTGAGTACAGAGTGTACCCTGTTACATTACTGTACAGAGAGAGAGCACAGAGTGTACCCTGTTACATTACTGTACAGAGAGAGTGAGTACAGAGTGTACCCTGTTACATTACTGTACAGAGAGAGTGAGTACAGAGTGTACCCTGTTACATGACTGTACAGAGAGAGAGAGAGCACAGAGTGTACCCTGTTACATTACTGTGCAGAGAGAGAGAGAGAGATCACAGAGTGTACTCTGTTACATTACTGTGCAGAGAGAGAAAGAGAGATCACAGAGTGTACTCTGTTACATTACTGTACAGAGAGAGAGAGAGAGCACAGAGTGTACCCTGTTACATTACTGTACAGAGAGAGAGAGAGCACAGAGTGAACCCTGTTACATTACTGTATAGAGAGAGAGAGAGAGAGATCACAGAGTGTACTCTGTTACATTACTGTACAGAGAGAGAGAGAGAGCACAGAGTGTACCCTGTTACATTACTGTACAGAGAGAGAGAGAGCACAGAGTGAACCCTGTTACATTACTGTACAGAGAGAGAGAGAGAGAGATCACAGAGTGTACTCTGTTACATTACTGGACAGAGAGAGAGAGATCACAGAGAGGACGCTGTTACATTACTGTACAGAGAGAGAGAGATCACGGAGTGTACCCTGTTACATTACTGTACAGAGAGAGAGAGCACAGAGTGTACCCTGTTACATTACTGTACAGAGAGAGAGAGCACAGAGTGTACCCTGTTACATTACTGTACAGAGAGAGAGAGTACAAAGTGTACCCTGTTACATTACTGCACAGAGAGAGAGAGAGAGAGCACAGAGTGTACCCTGTTACATTACTGTGCAGAGAGAGAGAGAGAGATCACAGAGTGTACTCTGTTACATTACTGTACAGAGAGAGAGTGAGTACAGAGTGTACCCTGTTACATTACTGTACAGAGAGAGAGAGAGCACAGAGTGTACCCTGTTACATTACTGTACAGAGAGAGAGAGAGTGAGTACAGAGTGTACCCTGTTACATTACTGTACAGAGAGACAGAGAGAGATCACAGAGTGTACCCTGTGACATTACTGTACAGAGAAAGAGAGAGAGATCACAGAGTGTACCCTGTTAAATTACTGTACAGAGAGAGGGAGAGCACAGAGTGCACCCTGTTACATTACTGTACAGAGAGAGAGTGAGTACAGAGTGTACCCTGTTACATTACTGTACAGAGAGAGAGCACAGAGTGTACCCTGTTACATTACTGTACAGAGAGAGAGTGAGTACAGAGTGTACCCTGTTACATTACTGTACAGAGAGAGTGAGTACAGAGTGTACCCTGTTACATGACTGTACAGAGAGAGAGAGAGCACAGAGTGTACCCTGTTACATTACTGTACAGAGAGAGAGAGCACAGAGTGTACCCTGTGACATTACTGTACAGAGAGAGAGAGCAAAGAGTGTACCCTGTTACATTACTGTACAGAGAGAGAGAGCACAGAGTGTACCCTGTTACATTACTGTACAGAGAGAGGGAGCACAGAGTGGACCCTGTTACATTACTGTACAGAGAGAAAGAGCACAGAGTGTACCCTGTTACATTACTGTACAGAGAGAGAGAGCACAGAGTGTACCCTGTTACATTACTGTACAGAGCGAGGGAGAGAGAGCACAGATTGTACCCTGTTACATTACTGTATAGAGAGACAGAGAGAGATCACAGAGTGTACCCTGTGACATTACTGTACAGAGAGAGCACAGAGTGTACCCTGTTACATTACTGTACACAGAGAGAGAGCACAGTGTACCCTGTTACATTACTGTACAGAGAGAGTGAGTACAGAGTGTACCCTGTTACATTCCTGTACACAGAGAGAGAGCACAGAGTGTACCCTGTTACATTACTGTACAGAGAGATGGAGAGAGATCACAGAGTGTACCCTGTTACATTACTGCACAGAGAAAGAGAGAGAGATCACAGAGTGTACCCTGTTACATTACTGTACAGAGAGAGAGAGATCACAGAGTGTACCCTGTTACATTACTGTACAGAGAGAGAGAGCACAGAGTGTACCCTGTTACATTACTGTACAGAGAGAGAGAGAGCACAGAGTGTACCCTGTTACATTACTGTACAGAGAGAGAGAGAGCACAGAGTGTACCCTGTTACATTACTGTACAGAGAGAGAGTGAGTACAGAGTGTACCCTGTTACATTACTGTACAGAGGGAGAGAGAGCACAGAGTGTACCCTGTTACATTACTGTACAGAGAGAGAGAGAGCACAGAGTGTACTCTGTTACATTACTGTACAGAGAGAGAGAGAGAGAGCACAGAGTGTACCCTGTTACATTACTGTACAGAGAGAGAGCGAGCACAGAGTGAACCCTGTTACATTACTGTACAGAGAGAGAGATCACAGAGTGTACTCTGTTACATTACTGTACAGAGAGAGAAAGAGAGATCACAGAGTGTACTCTGTTACATTACTGTACAGAGAGAGAGAGAGAGCACAGAGTGTACCCTGTTACATTACTGTACAGAGAGAGAGAGAGCACAGAGTGAACCCTGTTACATTACTGTACAGAGAGAGAGAGAGAGAGATCACAGAGTGTACTCTGTTACATTACTGTACAGAGAGAGAGAGATCACAGAGAGGACGCTGTTACATTACTGTACAGAGAGAGAGAGATCACAGAGTGTACCCTGTTACATTACTGTACAGAGAGAGAGAGCACAGAGTGTACCCTGTTACATTACTGTACAGAGAGAGAGAGTACAAAGTGTACCCTGTTACATTACTGCACAGAGAGAGAGAGAGAGCACAGAGTGTACCCTGTTACATTACTGTACAGAGAGAGAGAGAGCACAGAGTGAACCCTGTTACATTACTGTGCAGAGAGAGAGAGAGAGATCACAGAGTGTACTCTGTTACATTACTGTACAGAGAGAGAGTGAGTACAGAGTGTACCCTGTTACATTACTGTACAGAGAGAGAGAGAGCACAGAGTGTACCCTGTTACATTACTGTACAGAGAGAGAGTGAGTACAGAGTGTACCCTGTTACATTACTGTACAGAGAGAGAGCACAGAGTGTACCCTGTTACATTACTGCACAGAGAGAGAGAGAGCACAGAGTGAACCCTGTTACATTACTGTACAGAGAGAGAGAGATCACAGAGAGGAAGCTGTTACATTACTGTACAGAGAGAGAGAGATCACAGAGTGTACTCTGTTACATTACTGTACAGAGAGAGAAAGAGAGATCACAGAGTATACTCTGTTACATTACTGCACAGAGAGAGAGAGAGAGAGAGCACAGAGTGTACCCTGTTACATTACTGTACAGAGAGACAGAGAGAGATCACAGAGTGTACCCTGTGACATTACTGTACAGAGAAAGAGAGAGAGATCACAGAGTGTACCCTGTTAAATTACTGTACAGAGAGAGAGAGAGCACAGAGTGCACCCTGTTACATTACTGTACAGAGAGAGAGTGAGTACAGAGTGTACCCTGTTACATTACTGTACAGAGAGAGAGCACAGAGTGTACCCTGTTACATTACTGTACAGAGAGAGAGTGAGTACAGAGTGTACCCTGTTACATTACTGTACAGAGAGAGTGAGTACAGAGTGTACCCTGTTACATGACTGTACAGAGAGAGAGAGAGCACAGAGTGTACCCTGTTACATTACTGTACAGAGAGAGAGAGCACAGAGTGTACCCTGTTACATTACTGTACAGAGAGAGAGAGCAAAGAGTGTACCCTGTTACATTACTGTACAGAGAGAGAGAGCACAGAGTGTACCCTGTTACATTACTGTACAGAGAGAAGGAGCACAGAGTGGACCCTGTTGCATTACTGTACAGAGAGAAAGAGCACAGAGTGTACCCTGTTACATTACTGTACAGAGAGAGAGAGCACAGAGTGTACCCTGTTACATTACTGTACAGAGCGAGGGAGAGAGAGCACAGATTGTACCCTGTTACATTACTGTATAGAGAGACAGAGAGAGATCACAGAGTGTACCCTGTGACATTACTGTACAGAGAGAGCACAGAGTGTACCCTGTTACATTACTGTACAGAGAGAGAGAGAGCACAGTGGACCCTGTTACATTACTGTACAGAGAGAGTGAGTACAGAGTGTACCCTGTTACATTACTGTACACAGAGAGAGAGCACAGAGTGTACCCTGTTACATTACTGTACAGAGAGATGGAGAGAGATCACAGAGTGTACCCTGTTACATTACTGCACAGAGAAAGAGAGAGAGATCACAGAGTGTACCCTGTTACATTACTGTACAGAGAGAGAGAGATCACAGAGTGTACCCTGTTACATTACTGCACAGAGAGAGAGCACGGAGTGTACCCTGTTACATTACTGTACAGAGAGAGAGAGAGCACAGAGTGTACCCTGTTACATTACTGTACAGAGAGAGAGAGAGCACAGAGTGTACCCTGTTACATTACTGTACAGAGAGAGAGTGAGTACAGAGTGTACCCTGTTACATTACTGTACAGAGGGAGAGAGAGCACAGAGTGTACCCTGTTACATTACTGTACAGAGAGAGAGAGAGAGCACAGAGTGTACTCTGTTACATTACTGTACAGAGAGAGAGAGAGAGCACAGAGTGTACCCTGTTACATTACTGTACAGAGAGAGAGAGAGCACAGAGTGAACCCTGTTACATTACTGTACAGAGAGAGAGAGAGCACAGAGTGAACCCTGTTACATTACTGTACAGAGAGAGAGAGATCACAGAGAGGAAGCTGTTACATTACTGTACAGAGAGAGAGAGATCACAGAGTGTACCCTGTTACATTACTGTACAGAGAGAGAGAGCACAGAGTGTACCCTGTTACATTACTGTACAGAGAGAGAGAGCACAGAGTGTACCCTGTTACATTACTGTACAGAGAGAGAGAGTACAAAGTGTAGCCTGTTACATTACTGCACAGAGAGAGAGAGAGAGAGCACAGAGTGTACCCTGTTACATTACTGGACAGAGAGAGAGAGAGCACAGAGTGAACCCTGTTACATTACTGTACAGAGAGAGAGAGAGCACAGAGTGTACCCTGTTACATTACTGTACAGAGAGAGAGTGAGTACAGAGTGTACCCTGTTACATTACTGTACAGAGAGAGAGCACAGAGTGTACCCTGTTACATTACTGCACAGAGAGAGAGAGAGAGAGCACAGAGTGTACCCTGTTACATTACTGTACAGAGAGACAGAGAGAGATCACAGAGTGTACCCTGTGACATTACTGTACAGAGAAAGAGAGAGAGATCACAGAGTGTACCCTGTTAAATTACTGTACAGAGAGAGAGAGAGCACAGAGTGCACCCTGTTACATTACTGTACAGAGAGAGAGTGAGTACAGAGTGTACCCTGTTACATTACTGTACAGAGAGAGAGTGAGTACAGAGTGTACCCTGTTACATTACTGTACAGAGAGAGTGAGTACAGAGTGTACCCTGTTACATGACTGTACAGAGAGAGAGAGAGCACAGAGTGTACCCTGTTACATTACTGTACAGAGAGAGAGAGCACAGAGTGTACCCTGTTACATTACTGTACAGAGAGAGAGAGCAAAGAGTGTACCCTGTTACATTACTGTACAGAGAGAGAGAGCACAGAGTGTACCCTGTTACATTACTGTACAGAGAGAGGGAGCACAGAGTGGACCCTGTTACATTACTGTACAGAGAGAAAGAGCACAGAGTGTACCCTGTTACATTACTGTACAGAGAGAGAGAGCACAGAGTGTACCCTGTTACATTACTGTACAGAGCGAGGGAGAGAGAGCACAGATTGTACCCTGTTACATTACTGTATAGAGAGACAGAGAGAGATCACAGAGTGTACCCTGTGACATTACTGTACAGAGAGAGCACAGAGTGTACCCTGTTACATTACTGTACAGAGAGAGAGAGCACAGTGGACCCTGTTACATTACTGTACAGAGAGAGAGAGCACAGAGTGTACCCTGTTACATTACTGTACAGAGAGATGGAGAGAGATCACAGAGTGTACTCTGTTACATTACTGCACAGAGAAAGAGAGAGAGATCACAGAGTGTACCCTGTTACATTACTGTACACAGAGAGAGAGATCACAGAGTGTACCCTGTTACATTACTGTACAGAGAGAGAGAGAGCACAGAGTGTACCCTGTTACATTACTGTACAGAGAGAGAGAGAGCACAGAGTGGACCCTGTTACATTACTGTACAGAGAGAGAGTGAGTACAGAGTGTACCCTGTTACATTACTGTACAGAGGGAGAGAGAGCACAGAGTGTACCCTGTTACATTACTGTACAGAGAGAGAGAGAGAGCACAGAGTGTACTCTGTTACATTACTGTACAGAGAGAGAGAGAGAGAGAGCACAGAGTGTACCCTGTTACATTACTGTACAGAGAGAGAGCGAGCACAGAGTGAACCCTGTTACATTACTGTACAGAGAGAGAGAGATCACAGAGTGTACTCTGTTTCATTACTGTACAGAGAGAGAGAGAGCACAGAGTGTACCCTGTTACATTACTGTACAGAGAGAGAGAGAGCACAGAGTGAACCCTGTTACATTACTGTACAGAGAGAGAGAGAGAGATCACAGAGTGTACTCTGTTACATTACTGTACAGAGAGAGAGAGAGAGATCACAGAGAGGACGCTGTTACATTACTGTACAGAGAGAGAGAGATCACAGAGTGTACTTTGTTACATTACTGTACAGAGAGAGAGAGCACAGAGTGTACCCTGTTACATTACTGTACAGAGAGAGAGAGCACAGAGTGTACCCTGTTACATTACTGTACAGAGAGAGAGAGTACAAAGTGTACCCTGTTACATAACAGTACCGAGAGAGAGAGAGAGCACAGAGTGTACCCTGTTACATTACTGTACAGAGAGAGAGAGAGAGAGCACAGAGTGTACCCTGTTACATTACTGTACAGAGAGAGAGAGAGCACAGAGTGAACCCTGTTACATTACTGTGCAGAGAGAGAGAGAGAGATCACAGAGTGTACTCTGTTACATTACTGTACAGAGAGAGAGAGAGAGATCACAGAGTGTACTCTGTTACATAACAGTACCGAGAGAGAGAGAGAGCACAGAGTGTAACCTGTTACATTACTGTACAGAGAGAGAGAGAGAGAGCACAGAGTGTACCCTGTTACATTACTGTACAGAGAGAGAGAGAGCACAGAGTGAACCCTGTTACATTACTGTGCAGAGAGAGAGAGAGAGATCACAGAGTGTACTCTGTTACATTACTGTACAGAGAGAGAGAGAGAGATCACAGAGTGTACCCTGTTACATTTCTGTACAGAGAGAGAGTGAGTACAGAGTGTACCCTGTTACATTTCTGTACAGAGAGAGAGCACAGAGTGTACCCTGTTACATTACTGCACAGAGAGAGAGCACAGAGTGTACCCTGTTACATTACTGCACAGAGAGAGAGAGAGAGAGAGCACAGAGTGTACCCTGTTACATTACTGTACAGAGAGAGAGTGAGTACAGAGTGTACCCTGTTACATTACTGTACAGAGAGAGAGCACAGAGTGTACCCTGTTACATTACTGCACAGAGAGAGAGAGAGAGAGCACAGAGTGTACCCTGTTACATTACTGTACAGAGAGACAGAGAGAGATCACAGAGTGTACCCTGTGACATTACTGTACAGAGAAAGAGAGAGAGATCACAGAGTGTACCCTGTTAAATTACTGTACAGAGAGAGAGAGAGCACAGAGTGCACCCTGTTACATTACTGTACAGAGAGAGAGTGAGTACAGAGTGTACCCTGTTACATTACTGTACAGAGAGAGAGCACAGAGTGTACCCTGTTACATTACTGTACAGAGAGAGAGTGAGTACAGAGTGTACCCTGTTACATTACTGTACAGAGAGAGTGAGTACAGAGTGTACCCTGTTACATGACTGTACAGAGAGAGAGAGAGCACAGAGTGTACCCTGTTACATTACTGTACAGAGAGAGAGAGCACAGAGTGTACCCTGTTACATTACTGTACAGAGAGAGAGAGCAAAGAGTGTACCCTGTTACATTACTGTACAGAGAGAGAGAGCACAGAGTGTACCCTGTTACATTACTGTACAGAGAGAGGGAGCACAGAGTGGACCCTGTTGCATTACTGTACAGAGAGAAAGAGCACAGAGTGTACCCTGTTACATTACTGTACAGAGAGAGAGAGCACAGAGTGTACCCTGTTACATTACTGTACAGAGCGAGGGAGAGAGAGCACAGATTGTACCCTGTTACATTACTGTATAGAGAGACAGAGAGAGATCACAGAGTGTACCCTGTGACATTACTGTACAGAGAGAGCACAGAGTGTACCCTGTTACATTACTGTACAGAGAGAGAGAGAGCACAGTGGACCCTGTTACATTACTGTACAGAGAGAGTGAGTACAGAGTGTACCCTGTTACATTACTGTACACAGAGAGAGAGCACAGAGTGTACCCTGTTACATTACTGTACAGAGAGATGGAGAGAGATCACAGAGTGTACCCTGTTACATTACTGCACAGAGAAAGAGAGAGAGATCACAGAGTGTACCCTGTTACATTACTGTACAGAGAGAGAGAGAGATCACAGAGTGTACCCTGTTACATTACTGCACAGAGAGAGAGCACGGAGTGTACCCTGTTACATTACTGTACAGAGAGAGAGAGAGCACAGAGTGTACCCTGTTACATTACTGTACAGAGAGAGAGAGAGCACAGAGTGTACCCTGTTACATTACTGTACAGAGAGAGAGTGAGTACAGAGTGTACCCTGTTACATTACTGTACAGAGGGAGAGAGAGCACAGAGTGTACCCTGTTACATTACTGTACAGAGAGAGAGAGAGAGCACAGAGTGTACTCTGTTACATTACTGTACAGAGAGAGAGAGAGAGCACAGAGTGTACCCTGTTACATTACTGTACAGAGAGAGAGAGAGCACAGAGTGAACCCTGTTACATTACTGTACAGAGAGAGAGAGAGCACAGAGTGAACCCTGTTACATTACTGTACAGAGAGAGAGAGATCACAGAGAGGAAGCTGTTACATTACTGTACAGAGAGAGAGAGATCACAGAGTGTACCCTGTTACATTACTGTACAGAGAGAGAGAGCACAGAGTGTACCCTGTTACATTACTGTACAGAGAGAGAGAGCACAGAGTGTACCCTGTTACATTACTGTACAGAGAGAGAGAGTACAAAGTGTAGCCTGTTACATTACTGCACAGAGAGAGAGAGAGAGAGCACAGAGTGTACCCTGTTACATTACTGGACAGAGAGAGAGAGAGCACAGAGTGAACCCTGTTACATTACTGTACAGAGAGAGAGAGAGCACAGAGTGTACCCTGTTACATTACTGTACAGAGAGAGAGTGAGTACAGAGTGTACCCTGTTACATTACTGTACAGAGAGAGAGCACAGAGTGTACCCTGTTACATTACTGCACAGAGAGAGAGAGAGAGAGCACAGAGTGTACCCTGTTACATTACTGTACAGAGAGACAGAGAGAGATCACAGAGTGTACCCTGTGACATTACTGTACAGAGAAAGAGAGAGAGATCACAGAGTGTACCCTGTTAAATTACTGTACAGAGAGAGAGAGAGCACAGAGTGCACCCTGTTACATTACTGTACAGAGAGAGAGTGAGTACAGAGTGTACCCTGTTACATTACTGTACAGAGAGAGAGTGAGTACAGAGTGTACCCTGTTACATTACTGTACAGAGAGAGTGAGTACAGAGTGTACCCTGTTACATGACTGTACAGAGAGAGAGAGAGCACAGAGTGTACCCTGTTACATTACTGTACAGAGAGAGAGAGCACAGAGTGTACCCTGTTACATTACTGTACAGAGAGAGAGAGCAAAGAGTGTACCCTGTTACATTACTGTACAGAGAGAGAGAGCACAGAGTGTACCCTGTTACATTACTGTACAGAGAGAGGGAGCACAGAGTGGACCCTGTTACATTACTGTACAGAGAGAAAGAGCACAGAGTGTACCCTGTTACATTACTGTACAGAGAGAGAGAGCACAGAGTGTACCCTGTTACATTACTGTACAGAGCGAGGGAGAGAGAGCACAGATTGTACCCTGTTACATTACTGTATAGAGAGACAGAGAGATCACAGAGTGTACCCTGTGACATTACTGTACAGAGAGAGCACAGAGTGTACCCTGTTACATTACTGTACAGAGAGAGAGAGCACAGTGGACCCTGTTACATTACTGTACAGAGAGAGAGAGCACAGAGTGTACCCTGTTACATTACTGTACAGAGAGATGGAGAGAGATCACAGAGTGTACCCTGTTACATTACTGCACAGAGAAAGAGAGAGAGATCACAGAGTGTACCCTGTTACATTACTGTACACAGAGAGAGAGATCACAGAGTGTACCCTGTTACATTACTGTACAGAGAGAGAGAGAGCACAGAGTGTACCCTGTTACATTACTGTACAGAGAGAGAGAGAGCACAGAGTGGACCCTGTTACATTACTGTACAGAGAGAGAGTGAGTACAGAGTGTACCCTGTTACATTACTGTACAGAGGGAGAGAGAGCACAGAGTGTACCCTGTTACATTACTGTACAGAGAGAGAGAGAGAGCACAGAGTGTACTCTGTTACATTACTGTACAGAGAGAGAGAGAGAGAGAGCACAGAGTGTACCCTGTTACATTACTGTACAGAGAGAGAGCGAGCACAGAGTGAACCCTGTTACATTACTGTACAGAGAGAGAGAGATCACAGAGTGTACTCTGTTTCATTACTGTACAGAGAGAGAGAGAGCACAGAGTGTACCCTGTTACATTACTGTACAGAGAGAGAGAGAGCACAGAGTGAACCCTGTTACATTACTGTACAGAGAGAGAGAGAGAGAGATCACAGAGTGTACTCTGTTACATTACTGTACAGAGAGAGAGAGAGAGATCACAGAGAGGACGCTGTTACATTACTGTACAGAGAGAGAGTGATCACAGAGTGTACTTTGTTACATTACTGTACAGAGAGAGAGAGCACAGAGTGTACCCTGTTACATTACTGTACAGAGAGAGAGAGTACAGAGTGTACCCTGTTACATTCCTGTACACAGAGAGAGAGCACAGAGTGTACCCTTTTACATTACTGTACAGAGAGAGAGAGTACAGAGTGTACCCTGTTACATAACTGTACCGAGAGAGAGAGAGAGCACAGAGTGTACCCTGTTACATTACTGTACAGAGAGAGAGAGTGCAATGAGTGTACCCTGTTACATTACTGTAGAGAGAGAGAGTGCACAGAGTGTAGCCTGTGACATGACTGTACAGAGAGAGAGAGATGACAGAGTGTACTCTGTTACATTACTGTTCAGAGAGAGAGAGAGTGAGTACAGAGTGTACCCTGTTACATTACTGTACAGAGAGAGAGAGCACAGAGTGTACCCTGTTACATTACTGTACAGAGAGAGTGAGTACAGAGTGTACCCTGTTGCATTACTGTACAGAGAGAGAGAGCACAGAGTGTACCCTGTTACATTACTGTACAGAGAGAGTGAGTACAGAGTGTACCCTGTTACATTACTGCACAGAGAGAGAGAGCACAGAGTGTACCCTGTTACATGACTGTACAGAGAGAGAGCACAGAGTGTACCCTGTTACATTACTGTACAGAGAGAGAGCACAGAGTGTACCCTGTTACATTACTGTATACAGAGAGAGTGAGTGCAGAGTGTACCCTGTTACATTACTATAGAGAGAGAGAGAGAGGGAGAGCACAGAGTGTACCCTGTTACATTACTGTCCAGAGAGAGAGAGCACAGAGTGTACTCTGTTACATTACTGTACAGAGAGAGAGAGAGAGCACAGAGTGTACCCTGTTACATTACTGTACAGAGAGAGAGAGCACAGAGTGTACCCTGTTACATTACTGTACAGAGAGAGAGAGAGCACAGAGTGTACCCTGTTACATTACTGTATAGAGAGAGAGTGAGTACAGAGTGTACCCTGTTACATTACTGTACAGAGAGAGAGAGACAGAGCACAGAGTGTACCGTTACATTACTGTATAGAGAGAGAGTGAGTACAGAGTGTACCCTGTTACATTACTGTACAGAGAGAGAGAGACAGAGCACAGAGTGTACCCTGTTACATTACTGTACAGAG
Source organism: Heterodontus francisci (assembly GCF_036365525.1). NCBI lineage: Eukaryota > Metazoa > Chordata > Chondrichthyes > Heterodontiformes > Heterodontidae > Heterodontus > Heterodontus francisci. The sequence goes on along the minus strand of NW_027141858.1, from coordinate 118,586 downwards.
AGAGAGAGAGCACAGAGTGTACCCTGTTACATTACTGTACAGAGAGAGAGAGCACAGTGTGTGCTCTGTTACATTACTGTGCAGAGAGAGAGTGAATACAGAGTGTACCCTGTTACATTACTGTACAGAGAGAGAGAGCACAGAGTGTACCCTGTTACATTACTGTACAGAGAGAGAGAGCACAGAGTGTACCCTGATACATTACTGTACAGAGAGAGAGAGAGAGCACAGAGTGTACCCTGTTACATTACTGTACAGAGAGAGACAGCACAGAGTGTACCCTGTTACATTACTGTACAGAGAGAGAGAGAGCACAGAGTGTACCCTGTTACATTACTGTACAGAGAGAGGCAGAGCACAGAGTGTACCCTGTTACATTACTGCACAGAGAGAGAGAGCATAGAGTGTACCCTGTTACATTACTGTACAGAGAGAGAGCACAGAGTGTACCCTGTTACATTACTGTACAGAGAGAGAGCACAGAGTGTACCCTGTTACATTACTGTATAGAGAGAGAGTGAGTGCAGAGTGTACCCTGTTACATTACTATAGAGAGAGAGGGAGAGCACAGTGTACCCTGTTACATTACTGTACAGAGAGAGAGAGCACAGAGTGTACCCTGTTACATTACTGTACAGAGAGAGAGAGCACAGATTGTACCCTGTTACATTACTGTACAGAGAGAGAGAGAGCACAGAGTGTACCCTGTTACATTACTGTACAGAGAGAGGGAGAGCACAGAGTGTACCCTGTTACATTACTGCACACAGAGAGAGAGCACAGAGTGTACCCTGTTACATTACTGTACAGAGAGAGAGCACAGAGTGTACCCTGTTACATTACTGTACAGAGAGAGAGAGCACAGAGTGTACCCTGTTACATTACTGTATAGAGAGACAGAGAGAGATCACAGAGTGTACCCTGTGACATTACTGTACAGAGAGAGCACAGAGTGTACCCTGTTACATTACTGTACAGAGAGAGAGAGCACAGTGGACCCTGTTACATTACTGTACAGAGAGAGAGAGCACAGAGTGTACCCTGTTACATTACTGTACAGAGAGATGGAGAGAGATCACAGAGTGTACTCTGTTACATTACTGCACAGAGAAAGAGAGAGAGATCACAGAGTGTACCCTGTTACATTACTGTACACAGAGAGAGAGATCACAGAGTGTACCCTGTTACATTACTGTACAGAGAGAGAGAGAGCACAGAGTGTACCCTGTTACATTACTGTACAGAGAGAGAGAGAGCACAGAGTGGACCCTGTTACATTACTGTACAGAGAGAGAGTGAGTACAGAGTGTACCCTGTTACATTACTGTACAGAGGGAGAGAGAGCACAGAGTGTACCCTGTTACATTACTGTACAGAGAGAGAGAGAGAGCACAGAGTGTACTCTGTTACATTACTGTACAGAGAGAGAGAGAGAGAGAGCACAGAGTGTACCCTGTTACATTACTGTACAGAGAGAGAGCGAGCACAGAGTGAACCCTGTTACATTACTGTACAGAGAGAGAGAGATCACAGAGTGTACTCTGTTTCATTACTGTACAGAGAGAGAGAGAGCACAGAGTGTACCCTGTTACATTACTGTACAGAGAGAGAGAGAGCACAGAGTGAACCCTGTTACATTACTGTACAGAGAGAGAGAGAGAGATCACAGAGTGTACTCTGTTACATTACTGTACAGAGAGAGAGAGAGAGATCACAGAGAGGACGCTGTTACATTACTGTACAGAGAGAGAGAGATCACAGAGTGTACTTTGTTACATTACTGTACAGAGAGAGAGAGCACAGAGTGTACCCTGTTACATTACTGTACAGAGAGAGAGAGCACAGAGTGTACCCTGTTACATTACTGTACAGAGAGAGAGAGTACAAAGTGTACCCTGTTACATAACAGTACCGAGAGAGAGAGAGAGCACAGAGTGTACCCTGTTACATTACTGTACAGAGAGAGAGAGAGAGAGCACAGAGTGTACCCTGTTACATTACTGTACAGAGAGAGAGAGAGCACAGAGTGAACCCTGTTACATTACTGTGCAGAGAGAGAGAGAGAGATCACAGAGTGTACTCTGTTACATTACTGTACAGAGAGAGAGAGAGAGATCACAGAGTGTACTCTGTTACATAACAGTACCGAGAGAGAGAGAGAGCACAGAGTGTAACCTGTTACATTACTGTACAGAGAGAGAGAGAGAGAGCACAGAGTGTACCCTGTTACATTACTGTACAGAGAGAGAGAGAGCACAGAGTGAACCCTGTTACATTACTGTGCAGAGAGAGAGAGAGAGATCACAGAGTGTACTCTGTTACATTACTGTACAGAGAGAGAGAGAGAGATCACAGAGTGTACCCTGTTACATTTCTGTACAGAGAGAGAGTGAGTACAGAGTGTACCCTGTTACATTTCTGTACAGAGAGAGAGCACAGAGTGTACCCTGTTACATTACTGCACAGAGAGAGAGCACAGAGTGTACCCTGTTACATTACTGCACAGAGAGAGAGAGAGAGAGAGCACAGAGTGTACCCTGTTACATTACTGTACAGAGAGAGAGTGAGTACAGAGTGTACCCTGTTACATTACTGTACAGAGAGAGAGCACAGAGTGTACCCTGTTACATTACTGCACAGAGAGAGAGAGAGAGAGCACAGAGTGTACCCTGTTACATTACTGTACAGAGAGACAGAGAGAGATCACAGAGTGTACCCTGTGACATTACTGTACAGAGAAAGAGAGAGAGATCACAGAGTGTACCCTGTTAAATTACTGTACAGAGAGAGAGAGAGCACAGAGTGCACCCTGTTACATTACTGTACAGAGAGAGAGTGAGTACAGAGTGTACCCTGTTACATTACTGTACAGAGAGAGAGCACAGAGTGTACCCTGTTACATTACTGTACAGAGAGAGAGTGAGTACAGAGTGTACCCTGTTACATTACTGTACAGAGAGAGTGAGTACAGAGTGTACCCTGTTACATGACTGTACAGAGAGAGAGAGAGCACAGAGTGTACCCTGTTACATTACTGTACAGAGAGAGAGAGCACAGAGTGTACCCTGTTACATTACTGTACAGAGAGAGAGAGCAAAGAGTGTACCCTGTTACATTACTGTACAGAGAGAGAGAGCACAGAGTGTACCCTGTTACATTACTGTACAGAGAGAGGGAGCACAGAGTGGACCCTGTTGCATTACTGTACAGAGAGAAAGAGCACAGAGTGTACCCTGTTACATTACTGTACAGAGAGAGAGAGCACAGAGTGTACCCTGTTACATTACTGTACAGAGCGAGGGAGAGAGAGCACAGATTGTACCCTGTTACATTACTGTATAGAGAGACAGAGAGAGATCACAGAGTGTACCCTGTGACATTACTGTACAGAGAGAGCACAGAGTGTACCCTGTTACATTACTGTACAGAGAGAGAGAGAGCACAGTGGACCCTGTTACATTACTGTACAGAGAGAGTGAGTACAGAGTGTACCCTGTTACATTACTGTACACAGAGAGAGAGCACAGAGTGTACCCTGTTACATTACTGTACAGAGAGATGGAGAGAGATCACAGAGTGTACCCTGTTACATTACTGCACAGAGAAAGAGAGAGAGATCACAGAGTGTACCCTGTTACATTACTGTACAGAGAGAGAGAGAGATCACAGAGTGTACCCTGTTACATTACTGCACAGAGAGAGAGCACGGAGTGTACCCTGTTACATTACTGTACAGAGAGAGAGAGAGCACAGAGTGTACCCTGTTACATTACTGTACAGAGAGAGAGAGAGCACAGAGTGTACCCTGTTACATTACTGTACAGAGAGAGAGTGAGTACAGAGTGTACCCTGTTACATTACTGTACAGAGGGAGAGAGAGCACAGAGTGTACCCTGTTACATTACTGTACAGAGAGAGAGAGAGAGCACAGAGTGTACTCTGTTACATTACTGTACAGAGAGAGAGAGAGAGCACAGAGTGTACCCTGTTACATTACTGTACAGAGAGAGAGAGAGCACAGAGTGAACCCTGTTACATTACTGTACAGAGAGAGAGAGAGCACAGAGTGAACCCTGTTACATTACTGTACAGAGAGAGAGAGATCACAGAGAGGAAGCTGTTACATTACTGTACAGAGAGAGAGAGATCACAGAGTGTACCCTGTTACATTACTGTACAGAGAGAGAGAGCACAGAGTGTACCCTGTTACATTACTGTACAGAGAGAGAGAGCACAGAGTGTACCCTGTTACATTACTGTACAGAGAGAGAGAGTACAAAGTGTAGCCTGTTACATTACTGCACAGAGAGAGAGAGAGAGAGCACAGAGTGTACCCTGTTACATTACTGGACAGAGAGAGAGAGAGCACAGAGTGAACCCTGTTACATTACTGTACAGAGAGAGAGAGAGCACAGAGTGTACCCTGTTACATTACTGTACAGAGAGAGAGTGAGTACAGAGTGTACCCTGTTACATTACTGTACAGAGAGAGAGCACAGAGTGTACCCTGTTACATTACTGCACAGAGAGAGAGAGAGAGAGCACAGAGTGTACCCTGTTACATTACTGTACAGAGAGACAGAGAGAGATCACAGAGTGTACCCTGTGACATTACTGTACAGAGAAAGAGAGAGAGATCACAGAGTGTACCCTGTTAAATTACTGTACAGAGAGAGAGAGAGCACAGAGTGCACCCTGTTACATTACTGTACAGAGAGAGAGTGAGTACAGAGTGTACCCTGTTACATTACTGTACAGAGAGAGAGTGAGTACAGAGTGTACCCTGTTACATTACTGTACAGAGAGAGTGAGTACAGAGTGTACCCTGTTACATGACTGTACAGAGAGAGAGAGAGCACAGAGTGTACCCTGTTACATTACTGTACAGAGAGAGAGAGCACAGAGTGTACCCTGTTACATTACTGTACAGAGAGAGAGAGCAAAGAGTGTACCCTGTTACATTACTGTACAGAGAGAGAGAGCACAGAGTGTACCCTGTTACATTACTGTACAGAGAGAGGGAGCACAGAGTGGACCCTGTTACATTACTGTACAGAGAGAAAGAGCACAGAGTGTACCCTGTTACATTACTGTACAGAGAGAGAGAGCACAGAGTGTACCCTGTTACATTACTGTACAGAGCGAGGGAGAGAGAGCACAGATTGTACCCTGTTACATTACTGTATAGAGAGACAGAGAGATCACAGAGTGTACCCTGTGACATTACTGTACAGAGAGAGCACAGAGTGTACCCTGTTACATTACTGTACAGAGAGAGAGAGCACAGTGGACCCTGTTACATTACTGTACAGAGAGAGAGAGCACAGAGTGTACCCTGTTACATTACTGTACAGAGAGATGGAGAGAGATCACAGAGTGTACCCTGTTACATTACTGCACAGAGAAAGAGAGAGAGATCACAGAGTGTACCCTGTTACATTACTGTACACAGAGAGAGAGATCACAGAGTGTACCCTGTTACATTACTGTACAGAGAGAGAGAGAGCACAGAGTGTACCCTGTTACATTACTGTACAGAGAGAGAGAGAGCACAGAGTGGACCCTGTTACATTACTGTACAGAGAGAGAGTGAGTACAGAGTGTACCCTGTTACATTACTGTACAGAGGGAGAGAGAGCACAGAGTGTACCCTGTTACATTACTGTACAGAGAGAGAGAGAGAGCACAGAGTGTACTCTGTTACATTACTGTACAGAGAGAGAGAGAGAGAGAGCACAGAGTGTACCCTGTTACATTACTGTACAGAGAGAGAGCGAGCACAGAGTGAACCCTGTTACATTACTGTACAGAGAGAGAGAGATCACAGAGTGTACTCTGTTTCATTACTGTACAGAGAGAGAGAGAGCACAGAGTGTACCCTGTTACATTACTGTACAGAGAGAGAGAGAGCACAGAGTGAACCCTGTTACATTACTGTACAGAGAGAGAGAGAGAGAGATCACAGAGTGTACTCTGTTACATTACTGTACAGAGAGAGAGAGAGAGATCACAGAGAGGACGCTGTTACATTACTGTACAGAGAGAGAGTGATCACAGAGTGTACTTTGTTACATTACTGTACAGAGAGAGAGAGCACAGAGTGTACCCTGTTACATTACTGTACAGAGAGAGAGAGTACAGAGTGTACCCTGTTACATTCCTGTACACAGAGAGAGAGCACAGAGTGTACCCTTTTACATTACTGTACAGAGAGAGAGAGTACAGAGTGTACCCTGTTACATAACTGTACCGAGAGAGAGAGAGAGCACAGAGTGTACCCTGTTACATTACTGTACAGAGAGAGAGAGTGCAATGAGTGTACCCTGTTACATTACTGTAGAGAGAGAGAGTGCACAGAGTGTAGCCTGTGACATGACTGTACAGAGAGAGAGAGATGACAGAGTGTACTCTGTTACATTACTGTTCAGAGAGAGAGAGAGTGAGTACAGAGTGTACCCTGTTACATTACTGTACAGAGAGAGAGAGCACAGAGTGTACCCTGTTACATTACTGTACAGAGAGAGTGAGTACAGAGTGTACCCTGTTGCATTACTGTACAGAGAGAGAGAGCACAGAGTGTACCCTGTTACATTACTGTACAGAGAGAGTGAGTACAGAGTGTACCCTGTTACATTACTGCACAGAGAGAGAGAGCACAGAGTGTACCCTGTTACATGACTGTACAGAGAGAGAGCACAGAGTGTACCCTGTTACATTACTGTACAGAGAGAGAGCACAGAGTGTACCCTGTTACATTACTGTATACAGAGAGAGTGAGTGCAGAGTGTACCCTGTTACATTACTATAGAGAGAGAGAGAGAGGGAGAGCACAGAGTGTACCCTGTTACATTACTGTCCAGAGAGAGAGAGCACAGAGTGTACTCTGTTACATTACTGTACAGAGAGAGAGAGAGAGCACAGAGTGTACCCTGTTACATTACTGTACAGAGAGAGAGAGCACAGAGTGTACCCTGTTACATTACTGTACAGAGAGAGAGAGAGCACAGAGTGTACCCTGTTACATTACTGTATAGAGAGAGAGTGAGTACAGAGTGTACCCTGTTACATTACTGTACAGAGAGAGAGAGACAGAGCACAGAGTGTACCCTGTTACATTACTGTATAGAGAGAGAGTGAGTACAGAGTGTACCCTGTTACATTACTGTACAGAGAGAGAGAGACAGAGCACAGAGTGTACCCTGTTACATTACTGTACAGAGAGAGAGAGAGCACAGAGTGTACCCTGTTACATTACTGTACAGAGAGAGAGAGCACAGTGTGTGCTCTGTTACATTACTGTGCAGAGAGAGAGTGAATACAGAGTGTACCCTGTTACATTACTGTACAGAGAGAGAGAGCACAGAGTGTACCCTGTTACATTACTGTACAGAGAGAGAGAGCACAGAGTGTACCCTGATACATTACTGTACAGAGAGAGAGAGAGAGCACAGAGTGTACCCTGTTACATTACTGTACAGAGAGAGACAGCACAGAGTGTACCCTGTTACATTACTGTACAGAGAGAGAGAGAGCACAGAGTGTACCCTGTTACATTACTGTACAGAGAGAGGCAGAGCACAGAGTGTACCCTGTTACATTACTGCACAGAGAGAGAGAGCATAGAGTGTACCCTGTTACATTACTGTACAGAGAGAGAGCACAGAGTGTACCCTGTTACATTACTGTACAGAGAGAGAGCACAGAGTGTACCCTGTTACATTACTGTATAGAGAGAGAGTGAGTGCAGAGTGTACCCTGTTACATTACTATAGAGAGAGAGGGAGAGCACAGTGTACCCTGTTACATTACTGTACAGAGAGAGAGAGCACAGAGTGTACCCTGTTACATTACTGTACAGAGAGAGAGAGCACAGATTGTACCCTGTTACATTACTGTACAGAGAGAGAGAGAGCACAGAGTGTACCCTGTTACATTACTGTACAGAGAGAGGGAGAGCACAGAGTGTACCCTGTTACATTACTGCACACAGAGAGAGAGCACAGAGTGTACCCTGTTACATTACTGTACAGAGAGAGAGCACAGAGTGTACCCTGTTACATTACTGTACAGAGAGAGAGAGCACAGAGTGTACCCTGTTACATTACTGTATAGAGAGAGAGTGTGTGCAGAGTGTACCCTGTTACATTACTATAGAGAGAGAGAGAGAGGGAGAGCACAGTGTACCCTGTTACATTACTGTACAGAGAGAGAGAGCACAGAGTGTACCCTGTTACATTACTGTACAGAGAGAGAGAGCACAGAGTGTACCCTGATACATTACTGGACAGAGAGAGAGAGAGCACAGAGCGTACCCTGTTACATTACTGTACAGAGAGAGAGAGAGCACAGTGTACCCTGTTACATTACTGTACAGAGAGAGAGAGAGCACAGAGTGTATCCTGTTACATTACTGTACAGAGAGAGAGAGAGAGCACAGAGTGTACCCTGTTACATTACTGTATAGAGAGAGAGTGAGTACAGAGTGTACCCTGTTACATTACTGTACAGAGAGAGAGCACAGAGTGTACCCTGTTACATTACTGTACAGAGAGAGAGAGTACAGAGTGTACCCTGTTACATAACTGTACCGAGAGAGAGAGAGAGCACAGAGTGTACCCTGTTACATTACTGTACAGAGAGAGAGAGTGCAATGAGTGTACCCTGTTACATTACTGTAGAGAGAGAGAGTGCACAGAGTGTAGCCTGTGACATGACTGTACAGAGAGAGAGAGATCACAGAGTGTACTCTGTTACGTTACTGTTCAGAGAGAGAGAGAGTGAGTACAGAGTGTACCCTGTTACATTACTGTACAGAGAGAGAGAGCACAGAGTGTACCCTGTTACATTACTGTACAGAGAGAGTGAGTACAGCGTGTCCCCTGTTGCATTACTGTACAGAGAGAGAGAGCACAGAGTGTACCCTGTTACATTACTGTACAGAGAGAGTGAGTACAGAGTGTACCCTGTTACATTACTGCACAGAGAGAGAGAGCACAGAGTGTACCCTGTTACATGACTGTACAGAGAGAGAGCACAGAGTGTACCCTGTTACATTACTGTACAGAGAGAGAGCACAGAGTGTACCCTGTTACATTACTGTATACAGAGAGAGTGAGTGCAGAGTGTACCCTGTTACATTACTATAGAGAGAGAGAGAGAGGGAGAGCACAGAGTGTACCCTGTTACATTACTGTCCAGAGAGAGAGCACAGAGTGTACTCTGTTACATTACTGTACAGAGAGAGAGAGAGAGCACAGAGTGTACCCTGTTACATTACTGTACAGAGAGAGAGAGAGCACAGTGTACCCTGTTACATTACTGTACAGAGAGAGAGAGAGCACAGAGTGTATCCTGTTACATTACTGTACAGAGAGAGAGAGAGAGCACAGAGTGTACCCTGTTACATTACTGTATAGAGAGAGAGTGAGTACAGAGTGTACCCTGTTACATTACTGTACAGAGAGAGAGCACAGAGTGTACCCTGTTACATTACTGTACAGAGAGAGAGAGTACAGAGTGTACCCTGTTACATAACTGTACCGAGAGAGAGAGAGAGCACAGAGTGTACCCTGTTACATTACTGTACAGAGAGAGAGAGTGCAATGAGTGTACCCTGTTACATTACTGTAGAGAGAGAGAGTGCACAGAGTGTAGCCTGTGACATGACTGTACAGAGAGAGAGAGATCACAGAGTGTACTCTGTTACGTTACTGTTCAGAGAGAGAGAGAGTGAGTACAGAGTGTACCCTGTTACATTACTGTACAGAGAGAGAGAGCACAGAGTGTACCCTGTTACATTACTGTACAGAGAGAGTGAGTACAGAGTGTACCCTGTTGCATTACTGTACAGAGAGAGAGAGCACAGAGTGTACCCTGTTACATTACTGTACAGAGAGAGTGAGTACAGAGTGTACCCTGTTACATTACTGCACAGAGAGAGAGAGCACAGAGTGTACCCTGTTACATGACTGTACAGAGAGAGAGCACAGAGTGTACCCTGTTACATTACTGTACAGAGAGAGAGCACAGAGTGTACCCTGTTACATTACTGTATACAGAGAGAGTGAGTGCAGAGTGTACCCTGTTACATTACTATAGAGAGAGAGAGAGAGGGAGAGCACAGAGTGTACCCTGTTACATTACTGTCCAGAGAGAGAGCACAGAGTGTACTCTGTTACATTACTGTACAGAGAGAGAGAGAGAGCACAGAGTGTACCCTGTTACATTACTGTACAGAGAGAGAGAGAGCACAGTGTACCCTGTTACATTACTGTACAGAGAGAGAGAGAGCACAGAGTGTATCCTGTTACATTACTGTACAGAGAGAGAGAGAGAGCACAGAGTGTACCCTGTTACATTACTGTACAGAGAGAGAGAGCACAGAGTGTACTCTGTTACATTACTGTACAGAGAGAGAGAGAGAGCACAGAGCGTACCCTGTTACATTACTGTACAGAGAGAGAGAGAGCACAGTGTACCCTGTTACATTACTGTACAGAGAGAGAGAGAGCACAGAGTGTATCCTGTTACATTACTGTACAGAGAGAGAGAGAGAGCACAGAGTGTACCCTGTTACATTACTGTATAGAGAGAGAGTGAGTACAGTGTGTACCCTGTTACATTACTGTACAGAGAGAGAGCACAGAGTGTACCCTGTTACATTACTGTACAGAGAGAGAGAGTACAGAGTGTACCCTGTTACATAACTGTACCGAGAGAGAGAGAGAGCACAGAGTGTACCCTGTTACATTACTGTACAGAGAGAGAGAGTGCAATGAGTGTACCCTGTTACATTACTGTAGAGAGAGAGAGTGCACAGAGTGTAGCCTGTGACATGACTGTACAGAGAGAGAGAGATCACAGAGTGTACTCTGTTACGTTACTGTTCAGAGAGAGAGAGAGTGAGTACAGAGTGTACCCTGTTACATTACTGTACAGAGAGAGAGAGCACAGAGTGTACCCTGTTACATTACTGTACAGAGAGAGAGAGAGCACAGAGTGTACCCTGTTACATTACTGTACAGAGAGAGAGAGCACAGTGTGTGCTCTGTTACATTACTGTGCAGAGAGAGAGTGAATACAGAGTGTACCCTGTTACATTACTGTACAGAGAGAGAGAGCACAGAGTGTACCCTGTTACATTACTGTACAGAGAGAGAGAGCACAGAGTGTACCCTGATACATTACTGTACAGAGAGAGAGAGAGAGCACAGAGTGTACCCTGTTACATTACTGTAAAGAGAGAGACAGCACAGAGTGTACCCTGTTACATTACTGTACAGAGAGAGAGAGAGCACAGAGTGTACCCTGTTACATTACTGTACAGAGAGAGGCAGAGCACAGAGTGTACCCTGTTACATTACTGCACAGAGAGAGAGAGCATAGAGTGTACCCTGTTACATTACTGTACAGAGAGAGAGCACAGAGTGTACCCTGTTACATTACTGTACAGAGAGAGAGCACAGAGTGTACCCTGTTACATTACTGTATAGAGAGAGAGTGAGTGCAGAGTGTACCCTGTTACATTACTATAGAGAGAGAGGGAGAGCACAGTGTACCCTGTTACATTACTGTACAGAGAGAGAGAGCACAGAGTGTACCCTGTTACATTACTGTACAGAGAGAGAGAGCACAGATTGTACCCTGTTACATTACTGTACAGAGAGAGAGAGAGCACAGAGTGTACCCTGTTACATTACTGTACAGAGAGAGGGAGAGCACAGAGTGTACCCTGTTACATTACTGCACACAGAGAGAGAGCACAGAGTGTACCCTGTTACATTACTGTACAGAGAGAGAGCACAGAGTGTACCCTGTTACATTACTGTACAGAGAGAGAGAGCACAGAGTGTACCCTGTTACATTACTGTATAGAGAGAGAGTGTGTGCAGAGTGTACCCTGTTACATTACTATAGAGAGAGAGAGAGAGGGAGAGCACAGTGTACCCTGTTACATTACTGTACAGAGAGAGAGAGCACAGAGTGTACCCTGTTACATTACTGTACAGAGAGAGAGAGCACAGAGTGTACCCTGATACATTACTGGACAGAGAGAGAGAGAGCACAGAGCGTACCCTGTTACATTACTGTACAGAGAGAGAGAGAGCACAGTGTACCCTGTTACATTACTGTACAGAGAGAGAGAGAGCACAGAGTGTATCCTGTTACATTACTGTACAGAGAGAGAGAGAGAGCACAGAGTGTACCCTGTTACATTACTGTATAGAGAGAGAGTGAGTACAGAGTGTACCCTGTTACATTACTGTACAGAGAGAGAGCACAGAGTGTACCCTGTTACATTACTGTACAGAGAGAGAGAGTACAGAGTGTACCCTGTTACATAACTGTACCGAGAGAGAGAGAGAGCACAGAGTGTACCCTGTTACATTACTGTACAGAGAGAGAGAGTGCAATGAGTGTACCCTGTTACATTACTGTAGAGAGAGAGAGTGCACAGAGTGTAGCCTGTGACATGACTGTACAGAGAGAGAGAGATCACAGAGTGTACTCTGTTACGTTACTGTTCAGAGAGAGAGAGAGTGAGTACAGAGTGTACCCTGTTACATTACTGTACAGAGAGAGAGAGCACAGAGTGTACCCTGTTACATTACTGTACAGAGAGAGTGAGTACAGCGTGTCCCCTGTTGCATTACTGTACAGAGAGAGAGAGCACAGAGTGTACCCTGTTACATTACTGTACAGAGAGAGTGAGTACAGAGTGTACCCTGTTACATTACTGCACAGAGAGAGAGAGCACAGAGTGTACCCTGTTACATGACTGTACAGAGAGAGAGCACAGAGTGTACCCTGTTACATTACTGTACAGAGAGAGAGCACAGAGTGTACCCTGTTACATTACTGTATACAGAGAGAGTGAGTGCAGAGTGTACCCTGTTACATTACTATAGAGAGAGAGAGAGAGGGAGAGCACAGAGTGTACCCTGTTACATTACTGTCCAGAGAGAGAGCACAGAGTGTACTCTGTTACATTACTGTACAGAGAGAGAGAGAGAGCACAGAGTGTACCCTGTTACATTACTGTACAGAGAGAGAGAGAGCACAGTGTACCCTGTTACATTACTGTACAGAGAGAGAGAGAGCACAGAGTGTATCCTGTTACATTACTGTACAGAGAGAGAGAGAGAGCACAGAGTGTACCCTGTTACATTACTGTATAGAGAGATAGTGAGTACAGAGTGTACCCTGTTACATTACTGTACAGAGAGAGAGCACAGAGTGTACCCTGTTACATTACTGTACAGAGAGAGAGAGTACAGAGTGTACCCTGTTACATAACTGTACCGAGAGAGAGAGAGAGCACAGAGTGTACCCTGTTACATTACTGTACAGAGAGAGAGAGTGCAATGAGTGTACCCTGTTACATTACTGTAGAGAGAGAGAGTGCACAGAGTGTAGCCTGTGACATGACTGTACAGAGAGAGAGAGATCACAGAGTGTACTCTGTTACGTTACTGTTCAGAGAGAGAGAGAGTGAGTACAGAGTGTACCCTGTTACATTACTGTACAGAGAGAGAGAGCACAGAGTGTACCCTGTTACATTACTGTACAGAGAGAGTGAGTACAGAGTGTACCCTGTTGCATTACTGTACAGAGAGAGAGAGCACAGAGTGTACCCTGTTACATTACTGTACAGAGAGAGTGAGTACAGAGTGTACCCTGTTACATTACTGCACAGAGAGAGAGAGCACAGAGTGTACCCTGTTACATGACTGTACAGAGAGAGAGCACAGAGTGTACCCTGTTACATTACTGTACAGAGAGAGAGCACAGAGTGTACCCTGTTACATTACTGTATACAGAGAGAGTGAGTGCAGAGTGTACCCTGTTACATTACTATAGAGAGAGAGAGAGAGGGAGAGCACAGAGTGTACCCTGTTACATTACTGTCCAGAGAGAGAGCACAGAGTGTACTCTGTTACATTACTGTACAGAGAGAGAGAGAGAGCACAGAGTGTACCCTGTTACATTACTGTACAGAGAGAGAGAGAGCACAGTGTACCCTGTTACATTACTGTACAGAGAGAGAGAGAGCACAGAGTGTATCCTGTTACATTACTGTACAGAGAGAGAGAGAGAGCACAGAGTGTACCCTGTTACATTACTGTACAGAGAGAGAGAGCACAGAGTGTACTCTGTTACATTACTGTACAGAGAGAGAGAGAGAGCACAGAGCGTACCCTGTTACATTACTGTACAGAGAGAGAGAGAGCACAGTGTACCCTGTTACATTACTGTACAGAGAGAGAGAGAGCACAGAGTGTATCCTGTTACATTACTGTACAGAGAGAGAGAGAGAGCACAGAGTGTACCCTGTTACATTACTGTATAGAGAGAGAGTGAGTACAGTGTGTACCCTGTTACATTACTGTACAGAGAGAGAGCACAGAGTGTACCCTGTTACATTACTGTACAGAGAGAGAGAGTACAGAGTGTACCCTGTTACATAACTGTACCGAGAGAGAGAGAGAGCACAGAGTGTACCCTGTTACATTACTGTACAGAGAGAGAGAGTGCAATGAGTGTACCCTGTTACATTACTGTAGAGAGAGAGAGTGCACAGAGTGTAGCCTGTGACATGACTGTACAGAGAGAGAGAGATCACAGAGTGTACTCTGTTACGTTACTGTTCAGAGAGAGAGAGAGTGAGTACAGAGTGTACCCTGTTACATTACTGTACAGAGAGAGAGAGCACAGAGTGTACCCTGTTACATTACTGTACAGAGAGAGTGAGTACAGAGTGTACCCTGTTGCATTACTGTACAGAGAGAGAGAGCACAGAGTGTACCCTGTTACATTACTGTACAGAGAGAGTGAGTACAGAGTGTACCCTGTTACATTACTGCACAGAGAGAGAGAGCACAGAGTGTACCCTGTTACATGACTGTACAGAGAGAGAGCACAGAGTGTACCCTGTTACATTACTGTACAGAGAGAGAGCACAGAGTGTACCCTGTTACATTACTGTATACAGAGAGAGTGAGTGCAGAGTGTACCCTGTTACATTACTATAGAGAGAGAGAGAGAGGGAGAGCACAGAGTGTACCCTGTTACATTACTGTCCAGAGAGAGAGCACAGAGTGTACTCTGTTACATTACTGTACAGAGAGAGAGAGAGAGCACAGAGTGTACCCTGTTACATTACTGTACAGAGAGAGAGAGAGCACAGTGTACCCTGTTACATTACTGTACAGAGAGAGAGAGAGCACAGAGTGTATCCTGTTACATTACTGTACAGAGAGAGAGAGAGAGCACAGAGTGTACCCTGTTACATTACTGTACAGAGAGAGAGAGCACAGAGTGTACTCTGTTACATTACTGTACAGAGAGAGAGAGAGAGCACAGAGCGTACCCTGTTACATTACTGTACAGAGAGAGAGAGAGCACAGTGTACCCTGTTACATTACTGTACAGAGAGAGAGAGAGCACAGAGTGTATCCTGTTACATTACTGTACAGAGAGAGAGAGAGAGCACAGAGTGTACCCTGTTACATTACTGTATAGAGAGAGAGTGAGTACAGAGTGTACCCTGTTACATTACTGTACAGAGAGAGAGCACAGAGTGTACCCTGTTACATTACTGTACAGAGAGAGAGAGTACAGAGTGTACCCTGTTACATAACTGTACCGAGAGAGAGAGCACAGAGTGTACCCTGTTACATTACTGTACAGAGAGAGAGAGTGCAATGAGTGTACCCTGTTACATTACTGTAGAGAGAGAGAGTGCACAGAGTGTAGCCTGTGACATGACTGTACAGAGAGAGAGAGATCACAGAGTGTACTCTGTTACGTTACTGTTCAGAGAGAGAGAGAGTGAGTACAGAGTGTACCCTGTTACATTACTGTACAGAGAGAGAGAGCACAGAGTGTACCCTGTTACATTACTGTACAGAGAGAGTGAGTACAGAGTGTACCCTGTTGCATTACTGTACAGAGAGAGAGAGCACAGAGTGTACCCTGTTACATTACTGTACAGAGAGAGTGAGTACAGAGTGTACCCTGTTACATTACTGCACAGAGAGAGAGAGCACAGAGTGTACCCTGTTACATGACTGTACAGAGAGAGAGCACAGAGTGTACCCTGTTACATTACTGTACAGAGAGAGAGCACAGAGTGTACCCTGTTACATTACTGTATACAGAGAGAGTGAGTGCAGAGTGTACCCTGTTACATTACTATAGAGAGAGAGAGAGAGGGAGAGCACAGAGTGTACCCTGTTACATTACTGTCCAGAGAGAGAGCACAGAGTGTACTCTGTTACATTACTGTACAGAGAGAGAGAGAGAGCACAGAGTGTACCCTGTTACATTACTGTACAGAGAGAGAGAGCACAGAGTGTACCCTGTTACATTACTGTACAGAGAGAGAGAGAGCACAGAGTGTACCCTGTTACATTACTGTATCGAGAGAGAGTGAGTACAGAGTGTACCCTGTTACATTACTGTACAGAGAGAGAGAGACAGAGCACAGAGTGTACCCTGTTACATTACTGTATAGAGAGAGAGTGAGTACAGAGTGTACCCTGTTACATTACTGTACAGAGAGAGAGAGACAGAGCACAGAGTGTACCCTGTTACATTACTGTACAGAGAGAGAGAGAGCACAGAGTGTACCCTGTTACATTACTGTACAGAGAGAGAGAGCACAGTGTGTACTCTGTTACATTACTGTGCAGAGAGAGAGTGAATACAGAGTGTACCCTGTTACATTACTGTACAGAGAGAGAGAGCACAGAGTGTACCCTGTTACATTACTGTACAGAGAGAGAGAGCACAGAGTGTACCCTGATACATTACTGTACAGAAAGAGAGAGAGAGCACAGAGTGTACCCTGTTACATTACTGTACAGAGAGAGACAGCACAGAGTGTTCCCTGTTACATTACTGTACAGAGAGAGAGAGAGCACAGAGTGTACCCTGTTACATTACTGTACAGAGAGAGGCAGAGCACAGAGTGTACCCTGTTACATTACTGCACAGAGAGAGAGAGCACAGAGTGTACCCTGTTACATTACTGTACAGAGAGAGAGCACAGAGTGTACCCTGTTACATTACTGTACAGAGAGAGAGCACAGAGTGTACCCTGTTACATTACTGTATAGAGAGAGAGTGAGTGCAGAGTGTACCCTGTTACATTACTATAGAGAGAGAGGGAGAGCACAGTGTACCCTGTTACATTACTGTACAGAGAGAGAGAGCACAGAGTGTACCCTGTTACATTACTGTACAGAGAGAGAGAGCACAGAGTGTACCCTGATACATTACTGGACAGAGAGAGAGAGCACAGAGCGTACCCTGTTACATTACTGTACAGAGAGAGAGAGAGCACAGTGTACCCTGTTACATTACTGTACAGAGAGAGAGAGAGCACAGAGTGTACCCTGTTACATTACTGTACAGAGAGAGAGAGAGAGAGCACAGAGTGTACCCTGTTACATTACTGTATAGAGAGAGAGTGAGTACAGAGTGTACCCTGTTACATTACTGTACAGAGAGAGAGCACAGTGTACCCTGTTACATTACTGTACAGAGAGAGAGAGAGCACAGAGTGTACCCTTTTACATTACTGTACAGAGAGAGAGAGAGTACAGAGTGTACCCTGTTACATTACTGGACAGAGAGAGAGAGAGCACAGCGTGTACCCAGTTACATTACTGTACAGAGAGAGGGAGAGCACAGAGTGTACCCTGTTACATTGCTGTACAGAGAGAGAGAGAGCACAGGGTGTACCCTGTTACATTACTGTACAGAGAGAGAGAGCACAGAGTGTACCCTGTTACATTACTGTCCAGAGAGAGAGAGCACAGAGTGTACCCTGTTACATTACTGCACAGAGAGAGAGAGACAGAGCACAGAGTATACCCTGTTACATTACTGTACAGAGAGAGAGAGCACAGAGTGTACCCTGTTACATTACTGTACAGAGAGAGAGAGAGCACAGTATGTACTCTGTTACATTACTGTGCAGAGAGAGAGTGAATACAGAGTGTACCCTGTTACATTACTGTACAGAGAGAGAGAGCACAGAGTGTACCCTGTTACATTACTGTACAGAGAGAGAGAGCACAGAGTGTACCCTGATACATTACTGCACAGAGAGAGAGAGAGCACAGAGTGTACCCTGTTACATTACTGTACAGAGAGAGAGAGCACAGATTGTACCCTGTTACATTACTGTACAGAGAGAGAGAGAGCACAGAGTGTACCCTGTTACATTACTGTACAGAGAGAGGGAGAGCACAGAGTGTACCCTGTTACATTTCTGCACACAGAGAGAGAGCACAGAGTGTACCCTGTTACATTACTGTACAGAGAGAGAGCACAGAGTGTACCCTGTTACATTACTGTATAGAGAGAGAGTGTGTGCAGAGTGTACCCTGTTACATTACTATAGAGAGAGAGAGAGAGGGAGAGCACAGTGTACCCTGTTACATTACTGTACAGAGAGAGAGAGCACAGAGTGTACCCTGTTACATTACTGTACAGAGAGAGAGAGCACAGAGTGTACCCTGATACATTACTGGACAGAGAGAGAGAGAGCACAGAGCGTACCCTGTTACATTACTGTACAGAGAGAGAGAGAGCACAGTGTACCCTGTTACATTACTGTACAGAGAGAGAGAGAGCACAGAGTGTACCCTGTTACATTACTGTACAGAGAGAGAGAGAGAGCACAGAGTGTACCCTGTTACATTACTGTATAGCGAGAGAGTGAGTACAGAGTGTACCCTGTTACATTACTGTACAGAGAGAGAGCACAGAGTGTACCCTGTTACATTACTGTACAGAGAGAGAGAGAGCACAGAGTGTACCCTTTTACATTACTGTACAGAGAGAGAGAGAGTACAGAGTGTACCCTGTTACATTCCTGTACACAGAGAGAGAGCACAGAGTGTACCCTTTTACATTACTGTACAGAGTGTACCCTGTTACATAACTGTACCGAGAGAGAGAGAGAGCACAGAGTGTACCCTGTTACATTACTGTACAGAGAGAGAGAGTGCAATGAGTGTACCCTGTTACATTACTGTAGAGAGAGAGAGTGCACAGAGTGTAGCCTGTGACATGACTGTACAGAGAGAGAGAGATCACAGAGTGTACTCTGTTACATTACTGTTCAGAGAGAGAGAGAGTGAGTACAGAGTGTACCCTGTTACATTACTGTACAGAGAGAGAGAGCACAGAGTGTACCCTGTTACATTACTGTACAGAGAGAGTGAGTACAGAGTGTACCCTGTTGCATTACTGTACAGAGAGAGAGAGCACAGAGTGTACCCTGTTACATTACTGTCCAGAGAGAGAGAGCACAGAGTGTACTCTGTTACATTACTGTACAGAGAGAGAGAGAGAGCACAGAGTGTACCCTGTTACATTACTGTACAGAGAGAGAGAGCACAGAGTGTACCCTGTTACATTACTGTACAGAGAGAGAGAGAGCACAGAGTGTACCCTGTTACATTACTGTATAGAGAGAGAGTGAGTACAGAGTGTACCCTGTTACATTACTGTACAGAGAGAGAGCACAGAGTGTACCCTGTTACATTACTATTCAGAGAGAGAGAGAGAGCACAGAGTGTACCCTTTTACATTACTGTACAGAGAGAGAGAGAGTACAGAGTGTACCCTGTTACATTCCTGTACACAGAGAGAGAGCACAGAGTGTACCCTGTTACATTCCTGTACACAGAGAGAGAGAACAGAGTGTACCCTGTTACATTACTGTACAGAGAGAGAGAGTACAGAGTGTACCCTGTTACATAACTGTACCGAGAGAGAGAGAGAGCAGAGTGTACCCTGTTACATTACTGTACAGAGATAGAGAGCACAGTGTACCCTGTTACATGACTGTACAGAGAGAGTGAGTACAGAGTGTACCCTGTTACATTACTGTACACAGAGAGAGAGCACAGAGTGTACCCTGTTACATTACTGCACAGAGAGAGAGAGAGCACAGAGTGTACCCTGTTACATTACTGTACAGAGAGAGAGAGCACAGAGTGTACCCTGTTACATTACTGTACAGAGAGAGAGCACAGAGTGTACCCTGTTACATGACTGTACAGAGAGAGAGAGCACAGAGTGTACCCTGTTACATTACTGTACAGAGAGAGTGAGTACAGAGTGTACCCTGTTACATTACTGCACAGAGAGAGAGAGCACAGAGTGTACCCTGTTACATGACTGTACAGAGAGAGAGCACAGAGTGTACCCTGTTACATTACTGTACAGAGAGAGAGCACAGAGTGTACCCTGTTACATTACTGTATACAGAGAGAGTGAGTGCAGAGTGTACCCTGTTACATTACTACAGAGAGAGAGAGAGAGGGAGAGCACAGAGTGTACCCTGTTACATTACTGTCCAGAGAGAGAGAGCACAGAGTGTACTCTGTTACATTACTGTACAGAGAGAGAGAGAGAGCACAGAGTGTACCCTGTTACATTACTGTACAGAGAGAGAGAGCACAGAGTGTACCCTGTTACATTACTGTACAGAGAGAGAGAGAGCACAGAGTGTACCCTGTTACATTACTGTATAGAGAGAGAGTGAGTACAGAGTGTACCCTGTTACATTACTGTACAGAGAGAGAGCACAGAGTGTACCCTGTTACATTACTATTCAGAGAGAGAGAGAGAGCACAGAGTGTACCCTTTTACATTACTGTACAGAGAGAGAGAGAGCACAGAGTGTACCCTGTTACATTACTGTACAGAGAGAGAGAGCACAGAGTGTACTCTGTTACATTACTGTACAGAGAGAGAGAGAGAGCACAGAGTGTACCCTGTTACATTACTGTCCAGAGAGAGAGAGCACAGAGTGTACCCTGTTACATTACTGTACAGAGAGAGAGAGAGCACAGAGTGTACCCTGTTACATTACTGTATAGAGAGAGAGTGAGTACAGACTGTACCCTGTTACATTACTGTACAGAGAGAGAGCACAGAGTGTACCCTGTTACATTACTGTACAGAGAGAGAGAGCACAGAGTGTACCCTGTTACATTACTGTACAGAGAGAGTGAGTACAGAGTGTCCCCTGTTAAATTACTGCACAGAGAGAGAGAGCACACAGTGTACCCTGTTACATTACTCGACAGAGAGAGAGAGCACAGAGTGTACCCTGTTACATTACTGTATAGAGAGAGAGTGAGTCGAGTGTACCCTGTTACATTACTGTACAGAGAGAGAGCACAGAGTGTACCCTGTTACATTACTGTACAGAGAGAGAGAGAGCACAGTGTACCCTGTTACATTACTGTACAGAGAGAGAGAGAGCACAGAGTGTACTCTGTTACATTACTGTACAGAGAGAGTAAGCACAGAGTGTACCCTGTTACATTACTGTACAGAGAGAGAGAGCACAGAGTGTACCCTGTTACATTACTGTACAGAGAGAGAGAGCACAGAGTGTACCCTGATACATTACTGTACAGAGAGAGAGAGCACAGAGTGTACCCTGTTACATTACTGTACAGAGAGAGAGAGAGCACAGAGTGTACCCTGTTACATTACTGTACAGAGAGAGAGAGAGCACAGAGTGTACCCTGTTACATGACTGTACAGAGAGAGAGAGAGCACAGAGTGTACTCTGTTACATTACTGTACAGAGAGAGAGAGAGAGAGCACAGAGTGTACCCTGTTACATTACTGTACAGAGAGAGAGAGCACAGAGTGTACTCTGTTACATTACTGTACAGAGAGAGAGAGACAGCACAGAGTGTACCCTGTTACATTACTGTACAGAGAGAGGGAGAGCACAGAGTGTACCCTGTTACATTACTGTACAGAGAGAGAGAGAGCACAGAGTGTACCCTGTTACATTACTGTACAGAGAGAGAGAGCACAGAGTGTACCCTGTTACATTACTGTCCAGAGAGAGAGCACAGAGTGTACCCTGTTACATTACTGCACAGAGAGAGAGAGACAGAGCACAGAGTGTACCCTGTTACATTACTGTACAGAGAGAGAGAGAGCACAGAGTGTACCCTGTTACATTACTGTACAGAGAGAGAGAGAGCACAGTGTGTACTCTGTTACATTACTGTGCAGAGAGAGAGTGAATACAGAGTGTACCCTGTTACATTACTGTACAGAGAGAGAGAGCACAGAGTGTACCCTGTTACATTACTGTACAGAGAGAGAGAGCACAGAGTGTACCCTGATACATTACTGTACAGAGAGAGAGAGAGAGCACAGAGTGTACCCTGTTACATTACTGTACAGAGAGAGACAGCACAGAGTGTACTCTGTTACATTACTGTACAGAGAGCGAGAGAGCACAGAGTGTACCCTGTTACATTACTGTACAGAGAGAGGGAGAGCACAGAGTGTACCCTGTTACATTACTGCACAGAGAGAGAGAGCACAGAGTGTACCCTGTTACATTACTGTACAGAGAGAGAGCACAGAGTGTACCCTGTTACATTACTGTACAGAGAGAGAGCACAGAGTGTAGCCTGTTACATTACTGTATAGAGAGAGAGTGAGTGCAGAGTGTACCCTGTTACATTACTATAGAGAGAGAGGGAGAGCACAGTGTACCCTGTTACATTACTGTACAGAGAGAGAGAGCACAGAGTGTACCCTGATACATTACTGGACAGAGAGAGTGAGTACAGAGTGTACCCTGTTACATTACTGTACACAGAGAGAGAGAGAGCACAGTGTACCCTGTTACATTACTGTACAGAGAGAGAGAGAGCACAGAGTGTACCCTGTTACATTACTGTACAGAGAGAGAGAGAGAGAGCACAGAGTGTACCCTGTTACATTACTGTATAGAGAGAGAGTGAGTACAGAGTGTACCCTGTTACATTACTGTACAGAGAGAGAGCACAGAGTGTACCCTGTTACATTACTGTACAGAGAGAGAGAGAGAGCACAGAGTGTACCCTTTTACATTACTGTACAGAGAGAGAGAGAGTACAGAGTGTACCCTGTTACATTACTGGACAGAGAGAGAGAGAGCACAGAGTGTACCCAGTTACATTACTGTACAGAGAGAGGGAGAGCACAGAGTGTACCCTGTTACATTGCTGTACAGAGAGAGAGAGAGCACAGAGTGTACCCTGTTACATTACTGTACAGAGAGAGAGAGCACAGAGTGTACCCTGTTACATTACTGTCCAGAGAGAGAGAGCACAGAGTGTACCCTGTTATATTACTGCACAGAGAGAGAGAGACAGAGCACAGAGTATACCCTGTTACATTACTGTACAGAGAGAGAGAGAGCACAGAGTGTACCCTGTTACATTACTGTACAGAGAGAGATAGAGCACAGTATGTACTCTGTTACATTACTGTGCAGAGAGAGAGTGAATACAGAGTGTACCCTGTTACATTACTGTACAGAGAGAGAGAGCACAGAGTGTACCCTTTTACATTACTGTACAGAGAGAGAGAGAGTACAGAGTGTACCCTGTTACATTCCTGTACACAGAGAGAGAGCACAGAGTGTACCCTGTTACATTCCTGTACACAGAGAGAGAGCACAGAGTGTACCCTGTTACATTACTGTACAGAGAGAGAGAGCACAGAGTGTACCCTGATACATTACTGCACAGAGAGAGAGAGAGCACAGAGTGTACCCTGTTACATTACTGTACAGAGAGAGAGAGCACAGATTGTACCCTGTTACATTACTGTACAGAGAGAGAGAGAGCACAGAGTGTACCCTGTTACATTACTGTACAGAGAGAGGGAGAGCACAGAGTGTACCCTGTTACATTACTGCACAGAGAGAGAGAGAGCACAGAGTGTACCCTGTTACATTACTGTACAGAGAGAGAGCACAGAGTGTACCCTGTTACATTACTGTACAGAGAGAGAGAGCACAGAGTGTACCCTGTTACATTACTGTATAGCGAGAGAGTGAGTGCAGAGTGTACCCTGTTACATTACTATAGAGAGAGAGAGAGAGAGTGGGAGAGCACAGTGTACCCTGTTACATTACTGTACAGAGAGAGAGAGCACAGAGTGTACCCTGTTACATTACTGTATAGAGAGAGAGTGAGTACAGAGTGTACCCTGTTACATTACTGTACAGAGAGAGAGCACAGAGTGTACCCTGTTACATTACTGTACAGAGAGAGAGAGAGCACAGAGTGTACCCTTTTACATTACTGTACAGAGAGAGAGAGAGTACAGAGTGTACCCTGTTACATTCCTGTACACAGAGAGAGAGCACAGAGTGTACCCTTTTACATTACTGTACAGAGAGAGAGAGTACAGAGTGTACCCTGTTACATAACTGTACCGAGAGAGAGAGAGAGCACAGAGTGTACCCTGTTACATTCCTGTACACAGAGAGAGAGCACAGAGTGTACCCTTTTACATTACTGTACAGAGAGAGAGAGATCACAGAGTGTACTCTGTTACATTACTGTTCAGAGAGAGAGAGAGAGAGTGAGTACAGAGTGTACCCTGTTACATTACTGTACAGAGAGAGAGAGCACAGAGTGTACCCTGTTACATTACTGTACAGAGAGAGTGAGTACAGAGTGTACCCTGTTGCATTACTGTACAGAGAGAGAGAGCACAGAGTGTACCCTGTTACATTACTGTACAGAGAGAGTGAGTACAGAGTGTACCCTGTTACATTACTGCACAGAGAGAGAGAGCACAGAGTGTACCCTGTTACATGACTGTACAGAGAGAGAGCACAGAGTGTACCCTGTTACATTACTGTACAGAGAGAGAGCACAGAGTGTACCCTGTTACATTACTGTCCAGAGAGAGAGAGAGGGAGAGCACAGAGTGTACCCTGTTACATTACTGTACAGAGAGAGAGAGAGGGAGAGCACAGAGTGTACCCTGTTACATTACTGTACAGAGAGAGAGAGAGCACAGAGTGTACCCTGTTACATTACTGTACAGAGAGAGATAGCACAGTGTACCCTGTTATATTACTGTACAGAGAGAGAGAGCACAGAGTGTACCCTGTTACATTACTGTACAGAGAGAGAGAGCACAGAGCGTACCCTGTTACATTACTTTACAGAGAGAGAGAGCACAGAGTGTACCCTGTTACATTACTGTACAGAGAGAGAGAGCACAGAGTGTACCCTGTTACATTACTGTACAGAGAGAAAGAGCACAGAGTGTACCCTGAAAGCTTACTGGACACAGAGAGAGAGCACAGAGTGTACTCTGTTACATTACTGTACAGAGAGAGAGAGAGAGCACAGAGTGTATCCTGTTACATTACTGTACAGAGAGAGAGAGCACAGAGTGTACCCTGTTACATTACTGTACAGAGAGAGAGAGCAGAGTGTACCCTGTTACATTACTGTATAGAGAGAGAGTGAGTACAGAGTGTACCCTGTTACATTACTGTACAGAGAGAGAGCACAGAGTGTACCCTGTTACATTACTGTACAGAGAGAGAGAGAGCACAGAGTGTACTCTGTTACATTACTGTACAGAGAGAGTGAGCACAGAGTGTACCCTGTTACATTACTGTACAGAGAGAGAGAGACCACAGAGTGTACCCTGTTACATGACTGTACAGAGAGGGAGAGCACAGAGTGTACCCTGTTACATTACTGTACAGAGAGAGAGACAGCACAGAGTGTACCCTGTTACATTACTGTACAGAGAGAGGGAGAGCACAGAGTGTACCCTGTTACATTACTGGACAGAGAGAGAGAGAACACAGAGTGTACTCTGTTACATTACTGTACAGAGAGAGAGAGAGTGAGTACAGAGTGTACCCTGTTACATTACTGTAGAGAGAGAGAGAGAGCACAGAGTGTACCCTGTTACATTACTGTGCAGAGAGACAGCACAGAGTGTACCCTGTTACATTACTGTACAGAGAGAGAGAGAGCACAGAGAATACCCTGTTACATTACTGTACAGAGAGAGGGAGAGCACAGAGTGTACCCTGTTACATTACTGTACAGAGAGAGAGACAGCACAGAGTGTACCCTGTTACATTACTGTCCAGAGAGAGTGAGTACAGAGTGTACCCTGTTACATTACTATACAGAGAGAGAGAGAGGGAGAGCACAGAGTGTACCCTGTTACATTACTGTACAGAGAGAGAGAGAGCACAGAGTGTACCCTGTTACATTACTGTACAGAGAGAGATAGCACAGTGTACCCTGTTATATTACTGTACAGAGAGAGAGAGCACAGAGTGTACCCTGTTACGTTACTGTACAGAGAGAGAGAGCACAGAGCGTACCCTGTTACATTACTTTACAGAGAGAGAGAGCACAGAGTATACCCTGTTACATTACTGTACAGAGAGAGAGAGAGCACAGAGTGTACCCTGTTACATTACTGTACACAGAGAGAGAGAGCACAGAGTGTACCCTGTTACATTACTCTACAGAGAGAGGGAGAGAGAGCACAGAGTATACCCTGTTACATTACTGTACAGAGAAAGAGAGAGATCACAGAGTGTACCCTGTTACATTACTGTACAGAGAGAGGGAGAGAGAGCACAGAGTGTACCCTGTTCCATCACTGTACAGAGAGAGGGAGAGAGAGCACAGATTGTACCCTGTGACATTACTGTACAGAGAGAGCACAGAGTGTACCCTGTTACATTACTGTACAGAGAGAGAGCACAGAGTGTACCCTGTTACATTACTGTACAGAGAGAGAGACAGCACAGAGTGTACCCTGTTACATTACTGTACAGAGAGAGAGAGAGAGCACAGAGTGTACCCTGTTACATTACTGGACAGAGAGAGAGAGAGCCCAGAGTGTACTCTGTTACATTACTGTACAGAGAGAGAGAGAGTGAGTACAGAGTGTACCCTGTTACATTACTGTACAGAAAGAGAGAGAGAGAGCCAGAGTGTACCCTGTTACATTACTGTACAGAGAGAGAGAGAGCACAGAGTGTAGCCTGTGGCATGACTGGACAGAGAGAGAGAGAGCACAGAGTGTACTCTGTTACATTACTGTACAGAGAGAGAGAGAGTGAGTGCAGAGTGTACCCTGTTACATTACTGTAGAGAGAGAGAGCACAGAGTGTACCCTGTTACATTACTGTACAGAGAGAGAGACAGCACAGAGTGTACCCTGTTACATTACTGTACAGAGAGAGGGAGAGCACAGAGTGTACCCTGTTACATTACTGGACAGAGAGAGAGAGAACACAGAGTGTACTCTGTTACATTACTGTACAGAGAGAGAGAGAGTGAGTACAGAGTGTACCCTGTTACATTACTGTAGAGAGAGAGAGAGAGCACAGAGTGTACCCTGTTACATTACTGTACAGAGAGAGAGAGAGCACAGAGAATACCCTGTTACATTACTGTACAGAGAGAGGGAGAGCACAGAGTGTACCCTGTTACATTACTGTACAGAGAGAGAGACAGCACAGAGTGTACCCTGTTACATTACTGTCCAGAGAGAGTGAGTACAGAGTGTACCCTGTTACATTACTATACAGAGAGAGAGAGAGGGAGAGCACAGAGTGTACCCTGTTACATTACTGTACAGAGAGAGAGAGAGCACAGAGTGTACCCTGTTACATTACTGTACAGAGAGAGATAGCACAGTGTACCCTGTTATATTACTGTACAGAGAGAGAGAGAGAGCACAGAGTGTACCCTGTTATGTTACTGTACAGAGAGAGAGAGCACAGAGCGTACCCTGTTACATTACTTTACAGAGAGAGAGAGCACAGAGTATACCCTGTTACATTACTGTACAGAGAGAGAGAGAGAGCACAGAGTGTACCCTGTTACATTACTGTACACAGAGAGAGAGAGCACAGAGTGTACCCTGTTACATTACTCTACAGAGAGAGAGAGAGAGATCACAGAGTGTACTCTGTTACATTACTGTACAGAGAGAGGGAGAGAGAGCACAGAGTGTACCCTGTTACATTACTGTACAGAGAAAGAGAGAGATCACAGAGTGTACCCTGTTACATTACTGTACAGAGAGAGGGAGAGAGAGCACAGAGTGTACCCTGTTCCATCACTGTACAGAGAGAGGGAGAGAGAGCACAGATTGTACCCTGTGACATTACTGTACAGAGAGAGCACAGAGTGTACCCTGTTACATTACTGTACAGAGAGAGAGAGAGCACAGAGTGTACCCTGTTACATTACTGTACAGAGAGAGAGAGAGCACAGACTGTACCCTGTTACATTACTGTACAGAGAGAGAGAGCACAGAGTGTACCCTGTTACATAACTGCACCGAGAGAGAGAGAGCACAGAGTGTACCCTGTTATATTACTGCACAGACAGAGAGTGAGTACAGAGTGTACCCTTTTACATTACTGAACAGAGAGAGAGAGAGAGTACAGAGTGTACCCTTTTACATTACTGTACAGAGAGTGAGTACAGAGTGTACCCTGTTACATTACTGTACAGAGAGAGAGTGAGTCCAGAGTGTACCCTGTTACATTCCTATACAGAGAGAGTACAGAGTGTACTCTGATACATTACTGTACAGAGAGTGAGTACAGAGTGTACCCTGTTGCATTACTATACAGAGAGTACAGAGTGTACCCTGTTACATTACTGTACAGAGAGAGAGTACAGAGTGTACCCTGTTACATTACTGTACAGAGAGAGAGTACAGAGTGTACCCTGTTACATTACTGTACAGAGAGTGAGTACAGAGTGTACCCTGTTGCATTACTGTACAGAGAGAGTGAGTACAGAGTGTACCCTGTTACATTACTATACAGAGAGAGAGAGCACAGAGTGTACCCTGTTGCATTACTGTACAGAGAGAGAGAGAGCACAGAGTGTACCCTGTTACATTACTGTACAGAGAGTGAGTACAGAGTGTACCCTTTTGCATTACTATACAGAGAGTGAGTACAGAGTGTACCCTGTTACATTACTGTACAGAGAGAGAGTACAGAGTGTACCCTGTTACATTACTGTACAGAGAGAGAGTACAGAGTGTACCCTGTTACATTACTGTACAGAGAGAGAGTGAGTACAGAGTGTCCCCTGTTACATTACTATACAGAGAGAGAGTACAGAGTGTACCCTGTTGCATTACTGTACAGAGAGTGAGTACAGAGTGTACCCTTTTGCATTACTATGCAGAGAGTACAGAGTGTACCCTGTTACATTACTGTACAGAGAGTGAGTACAGAGTGTACCCTGTTACATTACTGTACAGAGAGAGAGTACAGAGTGTACCCTGTTACATTACTGTACAGAGAGAGAGTACAGAGTGTACCCTGTTACATTACTGTACAGAGAGAGAGTGAGTACAGAGTGTCCCCTGTTACATTACTATACAGAGAGCACAGAGTGTACCCTGTTACATTACTGTACAGAGAGAGAGTACAGAGTGTACCCTGTTGCATTACTATACAGAGAGTACAGAGTGTACCCTGTTACATTACTGTACAGAGAGAGAGTACAGAGTGTACCCTGTTACATTACTGTACAGAGAGAGAGTACAGAGTGTACCCTGTTACATTACTGTACAGAGAGAGAGTACAGAGTGTACCCTGTTACATTACTGTACAGAGAGAGAGTACAGAGTGTACCCTGTTACATTACTGTACAGAGAGTGAGTACAGAGTGTACCCTGTTACATTACTGTACAGAGAGAGATCGGAAGATCGCTAGGCGGGTGGAAAGGGGTCGTGGGGTAATTATCAATGGAGCAGACAGCAGAATTGCTCTGGATGGTCAGTCTCTAATCCTTTATCCGACCACTCGGCTAATCCTTTAAGCTTGGATATTTTAGAGTAAATCTTTTTCCTTGTCCCGTCCCTCCCAGTTCAACAAGCATTTCACTGAAAAGGACCACATCCCCAGATTTCAGATAGCTGATCGCATGAGGAGGGCATCGGCTTCTCGCTCTCAATCTCCGGGCTGTCCACGATTCCCCACCGACTGTGCGGCACTCCCTCAGCACTGACCCTCCGACAGTGCGGCACTCCCTCAGTACTGACCCTCCGACAGTGCGGCACTCCCTCAGTACTGACCCTCCGACAGTGCGGCACTCCCTCAGTACTGACCCTCCGACAGTGCGGCACTCCCTCAGTACTGACCCTCCGACAGTGCGGCACTCCCTCAGTACTGACCCTCCGACAGTGCGGCACTCCCTCAGTACTGACCCTCCGACAGTGCGGCGCTCTCTCAGTACTGACCCTCCGACAGTGCGGCGCTCTCTCAGTACTGACCCTCCGACAGTGCGGCACTCCCTCAGTACTGACCCTCCGACAGTGCGGCACTCCCTCAGTCCTGACCCTCCGACAGTGCGGCGCTCTCTCAGTACTGACCCTCCGACAGTGCGGCGCTCCCTCAGTACTGACCCTCCGACAGTGCGGCGCTCCCTCAGTACTGACCCTCCGACAGTGCGGCGCTCCCTCAGTACTGACCCTCCGACAGTGCGGCGCTCCCTCAGTACTGACCCTCCGACAGTGCGGCGCTCCCTCAGTACTGACCCTCCGACAGTGCGGCGCTCCCTCAGTACTGACCCTCCGACAGTGCGGCGCTCCCTCAGTACTGACCCTCCGACAGTGCGGCGCTCCCTCAGTACTGACCCTCCGACAGTGCGGCGCTCCCTCAGTACTGACCCTCCGACAGTGCGGCGCTCCCTCAGTACCCACCCAGAAGGAAGGATGCTACCAACTGTACCTGGTTAGCACCAGGAGGGGATTGGTTAGTGGGCGAGATAGTTTTGCAGAGGACGATTGGAATTGGGAGATGTCCAGACCTGCTGTAATTTCCTCTCAACCTCCAGTGGGAATCAGTTGACGATGACCGCCTGCAACGGCTGCGTTCGTTCAGTATCTTCTCCCACGTCAGGACATGTCCTCACGTCTTTACGGAAGGAATCCAATTCTCTCCCGTCTCTCCAGCCTCCCAACGCATCCCTCGCACAAACTGAGGTGCAACTTTCTCCGTCATATCCCCCTGTTCTGCCATCGAACAGCGTGTGCTTGACTGCAGTATCACATCTATATTCCCCCGAACAAGGCAGCCCACTTCATGTCTTCTCTCTGTGCGGGCAATAGACTGCCTTCGAGGGAAGCAGTTTCAGCGTCGAGCAACGGGGGTTAGATACAGAGTAAAGCTCCCTCTACACTGTCCCTATCAAACACTCCCCAGGACAGGTACAGCACGGGGGTTAGATACAGAGTAAAGCGATGCCCCCTGCAGTCGAATAGCCCACAGTGAAGGGGAGGGTTTCTGTGGGGCTGTCAGCCTGCTGTGCGCCCGGGGTGAGTGCGGTGGATGAACCTCCCAGCCATCCAGAGCAGGCCGAAGAGGGGGCTGCGGAGCTCTCTCAGAATAATTTGGGGCTGAGCTGGGGTGCTGATGGTTTCTGACCACAAGGTGCTTTTTCTCGCTGAGGAGAGCAGGCACCACACCTTGGTGTGAATTAATGATCAGTAGTTCACAGTCAGCCTTTTGTTCATGCCTCCTTTGCCATCTCCCACTCGGACAACGGGTCCTGCACTTCCAAATGGATTGGGCAGCCATCTCACTGTTTGACTGACCCCCCCCTCTCTCTCCTTCATTGCCTTTAACCCTTTGTGTGCCTATCTCAAGGCTTGTCTTATTTCTCTCTGTCTCAATCTCATGTTCATCTCCTCTGTAACTTTATCCCTCGCCGCTTTATCTGAATCCCCCTCACAGTCTGCATTTAGCTTTCTCTCTCTCCGTCTCTCACTGCCACTGCCTCTCGCTCACTCTGTGTGTGTCTCACCGTCTCCCATCCTCCCTCATATTCTTTCTCCATGTCTCTCTCTCTCTGCCTGTCTCTACATGAGTGCATGTCTGTACATATATTTTTAACTCTGTCTCTGTGGGTCTTGAGGTTTCTCAGTCCAGTGTGTGTTTGTGTGTGTGCCTGTTTGTCTCGGTCATTGTTTCGGGGTGTGTGCGTTTGTCAGGGTGTGTGTGTATCTCTGTTAATGTCTCCACATCTGTCACTGTTTCTATGTATCTGTCAATGTTTGTGTGTGTGAGTATGTCTGTCTGTCAGGGTTTCTGTGTGTGTGTGTGTCTCTGTTAATGTCTCTACATCTGTCAGTGTTTCTGAGTGTGTGTGTCTCTCTCTCTGTCAGTACTCTCACCCCACGAGCAAACAGAACATATGTCAGAAATCACAATTCTTGCAATTTAATCACTCGCAAAATATAAAATCCCCACAGAGAATTGGGAGCAAATGAAGGAACAGAAATGGGGAGGGGGGGGTGGGGGTGGAAGTGAGCTTCGGAAAATTTCCACTTAATGCACTGGCTGCAAGTTTGGGAAGCGGAAAACCAGCTGAAGCCACACTCAGGTCAACCCCAACCGAGTGGGCTTTCTAAAAAACCTTAAGATTTTTAATTACCGTCTACCAGTGCAGTCAACATTTTGGGAGCATCATTCGTTTGAACAGACGAGTCAACATTTTAACAGGAAGATACCCGACCTCGCACTCAGTCAGTCACTTTCTGCTGGATTTTTCTTTTTAAGCTCGAGCGTTTTGGGGAGGATCTGTTTTGAAACTGGGGGCTGGCTTAATTTTAGTCCAACACATACAATTCACTCACACACCAGAATACGAGGCTCAATCCAGCCCCACAACCCCCATCCCCAAACCCGTACCTGTTTTCACAGCGAAATTATCCTTTCCCGAACTCAGAAGTAAGCTGTGGCTCGAGTGTCTGGAAACGAGAGCGAGAGCGAGAGAGAGAGAGAGAGAGAAAGAGAGTGTGTGCTGGTGCTTGAGATGGAGTGAGAGAGATAGAGTAGAGCAGGAGGTGCGGCAGACACTCAAACACTTAAAAGGGAAACAGATATCCCCGCACCGATTTGAAAACAATACCTGAAAATGCCCAAGGGGTCTGACTGATGTGCTGACTCTCGCGTGGGCCCCACCATTTCAGATTTAAAGGGGAAATGTCATCAGTTTCACAGTGCCCCCACCTCACCAGGCAAACGTACTGTTTAGTGGGCTGCTGACACCGGACAGACTGCACCTCACCCCTCCCCTCCGCCCAGAGCCCATCTTAGCTGATTGCAGCTGGAGGCAATCTTGGCCTCAGTGCCCTGAGTAATGGAAGGTGGGCGAGCTGGAGGAGACAGAGCAAGCCTGTGTTCCTGCTCCTGGTCTGCGCTGTGCCTGTCCCGGGAGTGTTTGATGGAGACAGTGTAGAGGGAGCTTTACTCTGTATCTAACCTGCCTGGTTATGCCCGATGCACTGACGGAGCAGAATTAAGGAAGAAAATAATTCGGGGGACGCGTGCAGACTGCCTTTCGTGACAGCTGCACTGGTTCCACCTGACAGATGGTAGATTTATCTCCCGTGTGCTGCAGGAATATTCCTGGGTGTTTTGACACCATTATTTATACTTGCTTCTAGGTGGAGATGGAATGGCGGCTGGCCATTCGGCCGAGGGACAAACACTGGGGCACTATGTGTGGGCCACTAAACGACAAACCATTCGTCTCCTCCCCACCCGCTCCCTCCAATCAGCTTGCGGTCCTCTCGCACCCGCCCCTCGCCGAACCCGCTCACACTGTGGGTTGCCGTGAAATAAAGGCGACGGGACACGGTCAGTAGAGGTGAAATCGTTTTAACGCTTTATTCCCAAAGAGGCAGAGAACGAGTCTGCAACAGCAGCAAGCAAACCGAGACCGGGGCGTCAGGGGGGGGGGTGCGGTTTGAGGTGGTTTGGTGCATTGCGAGGGCTTCCTCCACCTCCTCCTCACTCTGCGTCCGGAGGAGGGAGGACGATCTTGTCCGCGTCGAAGTAGTTTTCGCCAATCGGGGGCAGTCCCTGGGCCTCGTAGAGTTTCAGCCTTCGCTCTGCCTCCCTCCGTGCCCACTGTCGCATCCTGCCAACAGTGAAGGAAAAAAAAGGGAATTCTTTAATCCAGAGTTTTGAGAGAAAGTGGATTTTAAACACCCCTCCCCCATCCCAAAGGGAGGGTGCCGAAAAAGAGCGGCAACGGAGGGCTATTCGACCACATGGGGCATCGCAGCCCTGTTCCATCTCCAAACCATTGCGTGCTTTCCAGCTGAAGGTGGGGGGGGGGGGGCTGGAGGCAAGGGTGTTTACTGGGAGTGAGATAGGGAGTGGGAAATTGTCGGAGGGTCAGTACTGAGGGAGCGCCGCACTGTTGGAGGGTCAGTACCGAGGGAGCGCCGCACTGTCGGAGGGTCAGTACCGAGGGAGCGCCGCACTGTCGGAGGGTCAGTACCGAGGTGAGACTGAGTGGGGAAGTGAGTTAATAAACCATCAATCGGTGGCAGCCTGGGTCCCTGCCCCCGCTGCTTGGCTCCCTCGGAAGGAAGCAAGTGCGATGCGGAGATGGCAAGTGGGAGACAGAGTGAGAGGATGCACGAGCCTGAGAGAGAAAGCGATGGGAGAGAGTCTGTGCGCCCGCGCACGCTTGGGAGTGTTGGGCAGTGAGACAGGGCAAGGCTTGCCAGTGAGGCCCCCTGCAGTCGATCAGCAACCCCCCCCCCCCCACTCGCAACCCTGCGAGGGATTGCGAGCCCGACAAGCGCTAGCGTAGGGCTGCGGACCGTTCAGACGAGTCCTCTGGGCCCTGGCAGAGAGGAATGGACATAGAGAGAGGCACCAACACAAGCTCAGTAAAGCAGGTTACAGAAATATCGCCTCTGATATCTATTTCGGGAAGCAGCATAAATTAGCAACAGGCTGGCAACCAGAATAAAGCAGAACTACGCCATCTCCCCCTCTGAATTTATCACCTGCAAATGTAGGCAATCACTTCAATAAATTAATATTTTCACAAAGCAGTTTGAAACTGTACAAATCATAGTTAATAATTACATGAATATCCGGCCTCCTCCAGTCCCTACAACCCTCCCCATCTCTGTAACCTCCTCCAGTCCCTACAACCCTCCCCATCTCTAACCTCCTCCAGCCCCTACAACCCTCCCCATCTCTGTAACCTCCTCCAGTCCCTACAACACTCCCCATCTCTGTAACCTCCTCCAGTCCCTACAACCCTCCCCATCTCTGTAACCTCCTTCAGTCCCTACAACCCTCCCCATCTCTGTAACCTCCTCCAGTCCCTACAACACTCCCCATCTCTGTAACCTCCTCCAGTCCCTACAACCCTCCCCATCTCTAACCTCCTCCAGTCCCTACAACACTCCCCATCTCTGTAACCTCCTCCAGTCCCTACAACCCTCCCCATCTCTGTAACCTCCTTCAGTCCCTACAACCCTCCCCATCTCTGTAACCTCCTCCAGTCCCTACAACCCTCCCCATCTCTGTAACCTCCTCCAGTCCCTACAACCCTCCCCATCTCTAACCTCCTCCAGCCCCTACAACCCTCCCCATCTCTGTAACCTCCTCCAGTCCCTACAACACTCCCCATCTCTGTAACCTCCTCCAGTCCCTACAACCCTCCCCATCTCTGTAACCTCCTTCAGTCCCTACAACCCTCCCCATCTCTAACCTCCTCCAGTCCCTACAACCCTCCCCATCTCTGTAACCTCCTCCAGTCCCTACAACCCTCCCCATCTCTAACCTCCTCCAGCCCCTACAACCCTCCCCATCTCTGTAACCTCCTCCAGTCCCTACAACCCTCCCCATCTCTGTAACCTCCTCCAGTCCCTACAACCCTCCCCATCTCTAACCTCCTCCAGCCCCTACAACCCTCCCCATCTCTGTAACCTCCTCCAGTCCCTACAACCCTCCCCATCTCTGTAACCTCCTCCAGTCCCTACAACCCTCCCCATCTCTAACCTCCTCCAGCCCCTACAACCCTCCCCATCTCTGTAACCTCCTCCAGTCCCTACAACACTCCCCATCTCTGTAACCTCCTCCAGTCCCTACAACCCTCCCCATCTCTGTAACCTCCTCCAGTCCCTACAACCCTCCCCATCTCTAACCTCCTCCAGCCCCTACAACCCTCCCCATCTCTGTAACCTCCTCCAGTCCCTACAACCCTCCCCATCTCTGTAACCTCCTCCAGTCCCTACAACCCTCCCCATCTCTGTAACCTCCTCCAGTCCCTACAACCCTCCCCATCTCTAACCTCCTCCAGCCCCTACAACCCTCCCCATCTCTGTAACCTCCTCCAGTCCCTACAACCCTCCCCATCTCTAACCTCCTCCAGCCCCTACAACCCTCCCCATCTCTGTAACCTCCTCCAGTCCCTACAACCCTCCCCATCTCTGTAACCTCCTCCAGTCCCTACAACCCTCCCCATCTCTGTAACCTCCTCCAGTCCCTACAACCCTCCCCATCTCTAACCTCCTCCAGCCCCTACAACCCTCCCCATCTCTGTAACCTCCTCCAGTCCCTACAACACTCCCCATCTCTGTAACCTCCTCCAGTCCCTACAACCCTCCCCATCTCTGTAACCTCCTCCAGTCCCTACAACCCTCCCCATCTCTGTAACCTCCTCCAGTCCCTACAACCCTCCCCATCTCTGTAACCTCCTCCAGTCCCTACAACCCTCCCCATCTCTGTAACATCCTCCAGTCCCTACAACCCTCCCTATCTCTGTAACCTCCTCCAGCCCCTACAACCCTCCCCATCTCTGTAACCTCCTCCAGTCCCTACAACCCTCCCCATCTCTGTAACCTCCTCCAGTCCCTACAACCCTCCCTATCTCTGTAACCTCCTCCAGCCCCAACAACCCTCCCTATCTCTGTAACCTCCTCCAGCCCCAACAACCCTCCCTATCTCTGTAACCTCCTCCAGTCCCTACAACCCTCCCTATCTCTGTAACCTCCTCCAGTCCCTACAACCCTCCCCATCTCTAACCTCCTCCAGCCCCTACAACCCTCCCCATCTCTAACCTCCACCAGCCCCTACAACCCTCCCTATCTCTAACCTCCTCCAGTCCCTACAACCCTCCTTATCTCTGTAACCTCCTCCAGCCCCGACAACCCTCCGAGATCTCTCCGCTCCTCCCATTCCGGCCTCTTGACCATCCCCCGATTCCCATCGCTCCACCATTGGCGGCCGTGCCTTCAGCTGCCTGGGGTCCTAAGCTCTGGAATTCCCTCCCTAAACCTCTCCGCCTCTCTCTCTCTCCTCCTTTAAGACGCTGCTTAAAACCAACCTCTCTGACCGAGCTTTTGGTCGCCCGTCCCTGATATCTCCTGATGTGGCTCGGGGGCTGATTTATCCTCACATGAAGCTTCTTGGGGATTTTTTTTTTGTTAAAGCCACTAGATAAATGCAAGTCACTGTTGTGAAAGTAGATCACTTTTTGTCAACACTTTGCCTCAGGACCCAGATGGTCCAGGACTGAGACCACTGACGATCTCCTTGACAGCGAGAGGCAGCTGGATTAACATCAGTAGAGATACAGTCATTAACACAGGGTGCTGGGGGGAGGGGGGTTACTGAGTGACAGTGTGAGGGAGCTGGATTAACATCAGGAGAGATACAGTCAGTAACACAGGGCACTGGGGGGAGAGGGGTTACTGAGTGACAGTGTGAGGGAGCTGGATTAACATCAGTAGAGATACAGTCAGTAACACAGGGCACTGGGGGGAGAGGGGTTACTGAGAGACAGTGTGAGGGAGCTGGATTAACATCAGTAGAGATACAGTCAGTAACACAGGGCGCTGGGGGGAGAGGGGTTACTGAGTGACAGTCTGAGGGAGCTGGATTAACATCAGTAGAGATACAGTCAGTAACACAGGGCGCTGGGGGGAGAGGGGTTACTGAGTGACAGTGTGAGGGTTCTGTCAACGGTGAGTTCCCCTGAGAGACGAGATGGATCATAAATAATATAGTCACAGCTCCACAGCTGTTTTACTGCCAGGAAGTACACTGAGGGACCATTGCCTGGAAGCATGTTAAGCATTTATGTCCTCTATCCCCCACCACCCCCCCAGTACCCTCCTGGGCACTGATTCCCGCTGAGGCCGTGGTTTCCGCCACAGCCAATCGCAGTCACCTCCGCCAGGTGCGGACGGCTGAAGGGGCAGCCTGTTCTCAAGCCATTC
Organism: Heterodontus francisci; assembly: GCF_036365525.1. Taxonomy (NCBI): domain Eukaryota; kingdom Metazoa; phylum Chordata; class Chondrichthyes; order Heterodontiformes; family Heterodontidae; genus Heterodontus; species Heterodontus francisci. The sequence continues at coordinate 80,680 of NW_027141858.1, read as the reverse complement.
CTCTGTGGATGCCTTCACCGTCACCCTGGAGCCTGCCCTTGCCCTGCCTGGGATCTTCCACGTGCACGGGGCTTAGCCCCCACCACCACCAGCTCGTCCTGCATAAAAGGAGCAAGTTGCGGAGAAATTCGGCCACTGGACAACTCAGTCCAGCACCACTGAAATCCTTGGGACCAGAGGTCCCTCAGTGGGACTGACTGATCACGGAACCACTCCCGTTTGTGGAGAGCTCTTCCTGTCAAGCACAGAGAGGGACGGAAACAGAGGGAGGGAGTGAGGGAGGGTGGGGGTTGAGAGAGCAGAGGGAGGGGGAAAGAGAGAGAGGGGGGGAGGCGGGGGGAGAGAGGGAGAGCAGAGGGAGGAGGGGAGGGAGGGAGAGAGCAGAGGGAGGGAGGGAGAGCGGAGGGAGAGAGACACAGAGAGAGAGAGACACACACACACACACACACACACACACACAGAGTTGTTCCACATTCATTCATCAAAACTCCTCAATGTCATGCAGCGTGCCAATGTGGAGCACTGGGGAGCTGCTTATGTAGGACACATCCCAATACACACTGTGCTCCTCACCCTGTGACACACTTAAAAATAAAAGCATTCTGGGAGTCAGAATCGCTTTAGGATATAGGCTACCTTCCAGCTTGAGAGGGACAGTGTAGAGGGAGCTTTACTCTGTATCTAACCCCCGTGCTGTACCTGTCCTGGGAGTGTTTGATGGGGGACAGTGTAGAGGGAGCTTTACTCTGTATCTAACCCCCGTACTGTACCTGTCCTGGGAGTGTTTGATGGGGACAGTGTAGAGGGAGCTTTACTCTGTATCTAACCCCCCGTGCTGTCCCTGTCCTGGGAGTGTTTGATGGGGACAGTGTTGAGGGAGCAATACTGTGTCAGCCATGGTTGAATTGATGGTATTTTGGCCTCTGAGTGAGGAGGTCAAGGGTGCAATTCCCATTCCAGAAACTTGAGCACAAAAACCTACGCTGACACACCCAATGCAGCATTCAGGGAGTGCCGCACTGTCAGAGGGTCAGTACTGAGGGAGCGCCGCACTGTCAGAGGGTCAGTACTGAGGGAGCGCCGCACTGTCAGAGGGTCTGTACTGAGGGAGCGCCGCACTGTCAGAGGGTCAGTACTGAGGGAGCGCCGCACTGTCGGAGGGTCAGTACTGAGGGAGCGCCGCACTGTCGGAGGGTCAGCACTGAGGGAGCGCCGCAGTGTGGGAGGGTCAGTACTGAGGGAGCGCCGCACTGTCAGAGGGTCAGTACTGAGGGAGCGCCGCACTGTCAGAGGGTCAGTACTGAGGGAGCGCCGCACTGTCAGAGGGTCAGTACTGAGGGAGCGCCGCACTGTCAGAGGGTCAGTACTGAGGGAGCGCCGCACTGTCAGAGGGTCAGTACTGAGGGAGCGCCGCACTGTCAGAGGGTCAGTACTGAGGGAGCGACGCACTGTCGGAGGGTCAGTACTGAGGGAGCGACGCACTGTCGGAGGGTCAGTACTGAGGGAGCGACGCACTGTCGGAGGGTCAGTACTGAGGGAGCGACGCACTGTCGGAGGGTCAGTACTGAGGGAGCGACGCACTGTCGGAGGGTCAGTACTGAGAGAGCGCCGCACTGTCGGAGGGTCAGTACTGAGAGAGCGCCGCACTGTCGGAGGGTCAGTACTGAGGGAGCGCTGCACTGTCGGGGGGGTCAGTACTGAGGGAGCAACGCACTGTCGAGAGGGTCAGTACTGAGGGAGCGCCGCACTGTCGGAGGGTCAGTACTGAGGGAGCGCCGCACTGTCGGAGGGTCAGTACATTTCCTACATTACAACAGTGACTACACTTCAAAAAGAAAAATCTCCCTCACTGGCGGGGAGGCGTTCTGGGACGTCCCGAGGTGGGGAAACGGTGCTGGAGAAATGGGAGTCTCTTTCTGTATTGGACCCATGTTGAATATTGCTGGATCGACACGGCCAGCTGTCAAGTTAATGGGGAACAGAAATAAGTACAGACACAATGATTTAAAACCAGGGTCGAAACGACTGCAGCAAGATAGCTTTATACATCACAATCTGCATGGTTAGCTTGATAGTTTGAGCTACACCAGCCCCGGATTAGTGTGTGTGGCTGCGGTCGAGATTGTTCGAACATTTGCTGCACTGTGCAGTCCATTTAAGATTGCCACAAGCATTCGCTGGCTGACTGGTGGGGGGGGGGGGGGGGGGGGAGTTTTGAGGTCCCGAAGTGCGGCCGGGGGCTGGGGTGCTCGAGCAGTCCCAGCAGCTGTGAACACAGGACTGCAGCAGTCATACCACGGAGGCTCCGTCCTGCCGTATCTGTTTAGCACAGGACATAAAAAGCAATTGCTTATTGATTGATGCGGAGTCGGCAAAGACTGGAGGCTAAAGATCGGGCCACACGACATGGGGGGGGGGGGGGGAAGGGGGCGATGGGTCAGCGAGCAGGTGGCTAGAAAATGGGCAACCCCCACCTACACAAGGAGGCAGAGCTGTGCTCACAGATACTTTACTGAGCTGCACCCATCCAGGTAAGTGGAGAGTATTCCATCACACTACTGACTTGTGCCTTGTAGATGGTGCACAGGCTTTGGGGAGACAGGAGGTGAGTTACTCGCCAGGAGCAATGCAAATGGACAGGGCTTGACATCAACAAAAGCATATGGACAGCAGAGGATTAGTGTTACCATCTGCCAAGGTCAAGGAGACTGATGGAGGGCTCAATACAGGACAGGCACCACAACACAGTCACCACACCATCAACACAGGAGAGAGAGAATCAGTTCTGCTGAGGGAAAGCTTCAGGCAGGATGTCAGGTGACGAGAGAGAGAGAGAGAGAGAGAGGGAGGGAGAGAGAGAGGGAGAGAGAGCGTGAGAATGGGCGCCAGTGTGTTCTGACTGGTGTCTCATCAATGTTTAACAACAGGTTTGGGGTTCTTCAGTCGTCTGTGAGTATATTTAGCAACACACAACAGTTTAATCAATTGGTCAGCACCCTTAATTCAGAACAATTCCAAAACCAGCATTAGTCCTGTCCTCACCAGTACTGTACCTCAGTGTTAGACAGTGACAGACCTGTCCTCACCAGTACTGTACCTCAGTGTTATACAGTGACAGACCTGTCCCCACCAGTACTGTACCCCAGTGTTATACAGTGACAGACCTGTCCCCACCAGTACTGTACCTCAGTGTTATACAGTGACAGACCTGTCACCACCAGTACTGTACCCCAGTGTTATACAGTGACAGACCTGTCACCACCAGTACTGTACCCCAGTGTTATACAGTGACAGACCTGTCCTCACCAGTACTGTACCCCAGTGTTATACAGTGACAGACCTGTCCTCACCAGTACTGTACCTCAGTGTTATACAGTGACAGACCTGTCCCCACCAGTACTGTACCCCAGTGTTATACAGTGACAGACCTGTCCCCACCAGTACTGTACCCCAGTGTTATACAGTGACAGACCTGTCCCCACCAGTACTGTACCCCAGTGTTATACAGTGACAGACCTGTCACCACCAGTACTGTACCCCAGTGTTATACAGCGACAGACCTGTCCCCACCAGTACTGTACCCCAGTGTTATACAGTGACAGACCTGTCCCCACCAGTACTGTACCTCAGTGTTATACAGTGACAGACCTGTCCCCACCAGTACTGTACCTCAGTGTTATACAGTGACAGACCTGTCCCCACCAGTACTGTACCTCTGTGTTATACAGTGACAGACCTGTCCCCACCAGTACTGTACCCCAGTGTTATACAGTGACAGACCTGTCCCCACCAGTTCTGTACCCCAGTGTTATACAGTGACAGACCTGTCCCCACCAGTACTGTACCCCAGTGTTATACAGTGACAGACCTGTCCTCACCAGTACTGTACCTCAGTGTTATACAGTGACAGACCTGTCCCCACCAGTACTGTACCCCAGTGATATACAGTGACAGACCTGTCCTCACCAGTACTGTACCCCAGTGTTATACAGTGACAGACCTGTCCCCACCAGTACTGTACCCCAGTGTTATACAGTGACAGACCTGTCACCACCAGTACTGTACCCCAGTGTTATACAGCGACAGACCTGTCCCCACCAGTACTGTACCTCAGTGTTATACAGTGACAGACCTGTCCCCACCAGTACTGTACCCCAGTGATATACAGTGACAGACCTGTCCTCACCAGTACTGTACCCCAGTGTTATACAGTGACAGACCTGTCCCCACCAGTACTGTACCCCAGTGTTATACAGTGACAGACCTGTCCCCACCAGTACTGTACCCCAGTGTTATACAGTGACAGACCTGTCACCACCAGTACTGTACCCCAGTGTTATACAGCGACAGACCTGTCCCCACCAGTACTGTACCCCAGTGTTATACAGTGACAGACCTGTCCCCACCAGTACTGTACCCCAGTGTTATACAGTGACAGACCTGTCTCCACCAGTACTGTACCTCAGTGTTATACAGTGACAGACCTGTCCCCACCAGTACTGTACCCCAGTGTTATACAGTGACAGACCTGTCTCCACCAGTACTGTACCCCAGTGTTATACAGCGACAGACCTGTCCACACCAGTACTGTACCCCAGTGTTATACAGTGACAGACCTGTCCTCACCAGTACTGTACCTCAGTGTTATACAGTGACAGACCTGTCCCCACCAGTACTGTACCCCAGTGTTATACAGTGACAGACCTGTCCCCACCAGTACTGTACCTCTGTGTTATACAGTGACAGACCTGTCCCCACCAGTACTGTACCCCAGTGTTATACAGTGACAGACCTGTCCCCACCAGTTCTGTACCCCAGTGTTATACAGTGACAGACCTGTCCCCACCAGTTCTGTACCCCAGTGTTATACAGTGACAGACCTGTCCCCACCAGTACTGTACCTCAGTGTTATACAATGACAGACCTGTCACCACCAGTACTGTACCCCAGTGTTATACAGTGACAGACCTGTCCCCACCAGTACTGTACCCCAGTGTTATACAGTGACAGACCTGTCCCCACCAGTACTGTACCCCAGTGTTATACAGTGACAGACCTGTCCCCACCAGTACTGTACCCCAGTGTTATACAGTGACAGACCTGTCCCCACCAGTACTGCACCCCAGTGTTATACAGTGACAGACCTGTCCCCACCAGTACTGCACCCCAGTGTTATACAGTGACAGACCCGTCCCCACCAATACTGTACCCCAGTGTTATACAGTGACAGACCTGTCCCCACCAGTACTGTACCCCAGTGTTATACAGTGACAGACCTGTCCCCACCAGTACTGCACCCCAGTGTTATACAGTGACAGACCTGTCCCCACCAGTACTGTACCCCAGTGTTATACAGTGACAGACCTGTCCCCACCAGTACTGCACCCCCGTGTTATACAGTGACAGACCTGTCCCCACCAGTACTGCACCCCCGTGTTATACAGTGACAGACCTGTCCCCACCAGTACTGTACCCCAGTGGTATACAGTGACTGACCTGTCCCCACCAGTACTGTACCCCAGTGTTATACAGTGACAGACCCGTCCCCACCAGTACTGCACCCCCGTGTTATACAGTGACAGACTTGTCCCCACCAGTACTGTACCCCAGTGTTATACAGTGACAGACCTGTACCCACCAGTACTGCACCCCCGTGTTATACAGTGACAGACCTGTCCCCACCAGTACTGTACCCCAGTGTTATACAGTGACAGACCTGTCCCCACCAGTACTGTACCCGTGTTATACAGTGACAGACCTGTCCCCACCAGTACTGTACCCCAGTGTTATACAGTGACAGACCTGTCCCCACCAGTACTGTACCCCAGTGTTATACAGTGACAGACCTGTCCCCACCAGTACTGTACCCTAGTGTTATACAGTGACAGACCTGTCCCCACCAGTACTGTACCCCCGTGTTATACAGTGACAGACCTGTCCCCACCAGTACTGTACCCCAGTGTTATACAGTGACAGACCTGTCACCACCAGTACTGTACCCCAGTGTTATACAGTGACAGACCTGTCCCCACCAGTACTGTACCCCAGTGTTATACAGTGACAGACCTGTCCCCACCAGTACTGTACCCTAGTGTTATACAGTGACAGACCTGTCCCCACCAGTACTGTACCCCCGTGTTATACAGTGACAGACCTGTCCCCACCAGTACTGTACCCCAGTGATATACAGTGACAGACCTGTCCCCACCTGTACTGTACCGCAGTGTTATCCAGCAACATTCACTGGCCAGGCCAGCATTTATTGCCCATCCCTAATTGCCCCTTGAGAAGGTGGTGGTGAGCTGCCTTCTTGAACCGCTGCAGTCCATGTGGGGTAGGAAGGGAGTTCCAGGATTTTGACCCAGCGACAGTGAAGGAACGGCGCTATCGTTCCAAGTCAGGATGGTGTGTGACTTGGAGGGGAACTTGCAGGTGGTGGTGTTCCCATGCAATTGCTGCCCTTGTCCTTCTAGTTGGTAGAGGTCGCGGGTTTGGAAGGTGCTGCTAAGGAGCTTTGGTGCATTGCTGCAGTGCATCTTGTAGATGGTACACACTGCTGCCACTGTGCATCGGTGGTGTAGGGAGTGAATGTTTGTGGATGGGTTGCAATCAAGCGGGCCGCTTTGTCCTGGATGGTGTCGAGCTTCTTGAGTGTTGTTGGAGCTGCACCCATCCAGACAAGTGGAGAGTATTCCATCACACTCCTGACTTGTGCCTTGTAGATGGTGGACAGGCTTTGGGGAGTCAGGAGGTGAGTTACTGACCTGCTCTTGTAGCCACAGTATTTATATGGCTGGCCCAGTTCAGTTTCTGGTCAATGGTAACCCCCTAGGATGTTGATAGTGGGGGATTCAGCGATGGTAATGCCATTGACTGTCAAGGGGAGATGGTTAGATTCTCTCTTGTTGGAGATGGTCATTGCCTGGCACTTGTGTGGCACGAATGTTACTTGCCACTTATCAGGCCCTGCCACGGCCCCCAGTGCCTCAGTGGGGGAAATGCTGCACCTAGTGCGTCATTGAGCCATGTGGAGGGTGAAGAACTGCCCCACCCTCGGCACCACCCCCCCCCCCCCCCCCACCACTGCCCCACCCTCGGCACCACCCCCCCCCACCACTGCCCCCTGACCAAGTTTCAATTCCAGCCTGTGGAGAGTCAGTTGAGCTGCAGTGTTTTCAGGGGCAAGGAGCGAAAAGGAATCAAAAATAAATAAAATTAAACAAACCCAAGTTTCCGATCCAGTAACCTCTGCTGACAAAGACGCGTGCGGCCAGGGGGAAAAACGGGGAACGGGCTCGGCTGCGATGCCTGCCCCAGCCGACCGAAACAGGGCTCGCAAATGGAGCTTCGGTACCAGAGTGCTGCCGGGGGCAAGGCAGGGTCGGGTGGAGGAGCTGAAAGCCTAATTTTACCCGACTTGCTGTCCAGGTGATAAATGGGTTTCTTCACAACATTCTAGTTATTCAGACCTCGGCTTCACTTCTCCGTAAACTATGACGCAGTAGAGTTCTGCGGTTGTCACACCGCAAGTACGAAAAGACACCTGATGGCCTGACAGGGGTGAGCATTGTTAGGGAGAAATGATGGAATGTGCAGCTATTTAAAGCATACAGCTGTCAAACTGTGCGCTTTTTCACTGAAGGAACTGAGCAACACACATTTAATTCAAGGCCAGATCACTGCTGGAGATCGAGCACCACGGTCTGCCAATTAGCACGGTCAGGTGCGTCTCAACAGGCATCACTCTCGCCTCCGAGTCGGCAGGTTGGAGCCCCAGTCTAGAGCACAGAGATCCAGGCTGACATTCCCAGTGCAGTACTGAGCGAAGGACACCTTACCCGCGATCGGGCAGATAGTGGACGAAAATGGAGCCCACCACGATCGCCAGCGAGATCCCGAAGAAAAACGCCAGCCGCATGTTCCAGACGTCGACTGTAGGGTCCGAGCTGAAGCCATGGTAGTCGGGATTCTGCAGGAGAGAGACGGAATGGGTGATTGAGACCATTGTGTTACGACCAAGGCGGGAGCAGTGCACTTGCTTTTTTACATAAACACACAGATTGAAACATAAAAGTTCCCTTTTTACCGTAGCCCCTCACACACACATATACACCGGTTAACCGAAAAAAATAGAAAGATTTACTCTTCAGAGCTCTATTACAAAAATAAAAACAGACAAAAAGAATATTTTGGCCAAATAGTTGCCAATTCTTGAAGGGAAAAACAGAAGATACTGAAAGATGTCAGATGTCCTTTGTTTTGGTTCCAAATACACGTAGACGGTTGGCACCGGGATCTTCCTAGAACAGTTCTTTTCAGACGACGAAGATCAGTTTGGGTAGGCTTTCCAGGAAAAATGCAGCAACAGAGGTTTCAGGCAGTTTCTTACACTTGTTTCTCACCGCTTCTCAAAGAGATGGAAAAGTTGGCGGGCTTTTTTTTTTAAAAAGAGATGGAACAAGCCGAGTTGGGGTTTGCTCCCTTGGCAAGTTTTCTCCAACTGTCTCTTTTACACTGTCCATATCTCAACTCACTTACCAGAGCAAAACCAAAAACAATGTCACAAGAGTCAAGCCTCCCGACCCCTATAAATCTTGACCTGTCACTTCTTTGTAAACATCTTTCCCCAAGTCAAAAAAAAAACCCTGCTGGGTAATTATCTGAAGTCAGGGCTTGTTTTTAAGCACTCTTCGATTCTTCCAGTAACTTTTTTACATAAGCTCAGTCCAAAAGACATTCTAATGGCCTCATTTTTTTCAAAAAACACAAAGTTCCAGAACCTACGGAATTTTTTTTCAGTTTTAACACACAAATCATCATAAATTTAACAAAAAAGAAATGGAAGCACTTGTAATGCAGGGAACAAACAGGGGATTCTGGAGCAGGGTCTAAAAATTAAAGCCAGACCTGTCAGGAGTTTTTTGGCTTTTGGGGATTAGCGCACATCCTGACTTACCCGCCCATCACCCCCCCCCCCCCCCCCCCCCAATAACTCGGGGGGTACAGGTACAAGTGCAAACCTCACCCGTACACCCGCACCGCCCCCCCCCACCCACCCACCCACCCAATCACAATCAGACAATCAATTACGGAAGGCATCACCGTTTACAGATGTGCGTCCCCCACGAGCGCCCAGACCCCCAACCGTGACGGGCTATTCAGCGACGGAAGGCCTCGTGGCGTAGTGGGATGGCAGGTATTTGACACCGCGGGGCATTGCCAGAAGCCCAACCGCGACTACGTGGGCCTCAGCATCTGGCCTCATATTCGATGCAAAGGCTGGGAGGTGGGGGGGGGGGGGGGGGGGTGGTGAGTGGTATCACCACCAGGAGCCCAGACAGCTGATCAACGATGGGGGCCGTCACCTCATTCAACATCTGACGCAATGCGGGGGGGGGGGGGGGGGGGGTGGGAAAGAACGTGGAATCACCGGAAGCCCAGTCGTCAACAGACAGTCAACTGTGGAGGGCATCACCCAATTAGATATTGGGCACAGTGGGGCATCGCCGGGCACCAGTCACGAACTGGGCTTCCAGTCAACTGTGAAGGGCCGCCGTCGTCGCCTCCTGATTGCGGATATTCGACACCGTGGGGCATCACCTGATGCCGAAACACACTGAGCTGATCAACTGCAGAAGGCATCACCTCGTCACGGATATTCGACACCCTGAGGAATCACCAACACCCCCCAGCCTGTCCGTAGGCATGGGGGCGGGGGTATTTATTTCACCCTGTGTCTCTGCCCCGTCCCCCCTCACCTTGTCGTACAGGTTGACCTCCGGGTGCTGGGCATCGCCGTAACCGACCGGGTGATCCTGGGCGCCGGCCAGGGCCGAGGCAGAGCCTGGGGCCGAGCCGGTGTTAGTGAGGGGCCTGCAGGAGGCCCGCGTCGGGAGCCGGAGTCGGGGGCCGCGGCAGCAGCGCCTCAGGAGGACACCCGCCAGCGCCGCCATCTTCAGGCCGAGTGTCTGGGCTCCGGGCCCCTCCCCTTTAAAATGCTCCGCTTCTTCCCTTGACCGACAGCCGGCGTGCCCAATCACAGTCGGGCCCGCCCTCCCGCCCGCCAATGGGCGCCCGGCGGAGGCGGGGCTGCGCCGTCACACGTCGCACGTCCTTAAAGGCGCAGGTCCCCCCCCCCTTGATCCCGGCGGGCGAATTAACTTTTCGCCGATAAGAAAAACGGTGGTGAGTGGGCGGGTCATTTTGTCAAGGCTAATGGCATAATTTTTGCTTTGGGACCTGAGTGGGTGGGGGAGGAAGATCCCCCCCCCACCCAGTGGTACCTCGTACAAGCTCCAACCGCACGCGGGCTCTGAGTGGAAAGTGGGGTGGGCTATTTGGCCATGGGGGGCATCACCGGCTATCCATGTGAACCCACATTTCCCCCTAAAGAAAGAGAGACCGGGTGGCGGATAGGGGGAGGGAGGGTGGTAGGTTGTGAGGGGAGGGGGCAGATCCTGGCATTTTCCATCGGTCTGCTGCCAAGCATCCCGAACGAGTCAACCGTCCACTCGCAATCCTGAACTGCCTTCCTGGGGCGCCCGGGTTATGAGTCGATTATTTCCGACCCCGGACGGGTGACATCAGAGAAATAAAATGGACACACCGGGCTTTCTCTGTGTTCTGACTCTTTATTATTACGAAGTGCTTTCATTTAAAAAAAAATTCAATTATTATCTCAGAAATTTCTCTGCAGTTCCCCACGTCCCTTGCTGCTTCCTCCCATTCCTCAGACATGTTCTGGTAGGATTCGGTTCTTGGATCCAGTCCTGTTTAAAACACAATTCACAAACTTGAGTGTCACAGGCCCTGGGAGCAGCACGCGTCTGAGTAAAGCTCCCTCTACAATGTCCCCATCAAAACCTCCCAGGGCACACTGGGTTGGCTGGCCCCTGAAACCCTCCTCGGGAGCCAGTCCCGCACTACCCGAGCCGCCTCTCGGAAATGCCCTCCGTGCCATTCCGATCGGCGCGGAGGGGTTTCCTGTACGGGCTGCTCCTGCACACTCTCCACTTCCACGCCCTCGTCAGCCGGCAGGACACGCCCAGGCGGTCCCCGTTGCCTTCTGGCGGCGAGGGGGAACCCCGATGGAGGTCTCTCTACGTGGGAGTCTCCCCCTTTACGTCGGGGACCTGGGGTGGAGGGTGCCGCACAGGGCAGTCCCGTGCAATAGACTTTTAAGTAGGTTCACGGACTCCCAGGCCGCCTGTACTTTGTGCGGCCTGGACGAGTCCGTGTTCCATGTATAGATGGAGTGTGCGAGGTTGCAGCCCCTCTTTGAGTATTTGAAGGGGCTGCTCCTCAGGTTTTGGCTGCACTTCAGTCCCACCGTCCTGATCTTTGAGCACCCGGTGCGGAGGGGTGTGGGCCGGGAGGAGGATCTCCCCATCGGTCTGCTTCTGGGCCTGGCCAAGGTGGCACTTCACAGGTCCAGGTTGCGGGCCTTCGGGGGGGGGGGGGGGGGGTTCCGTCCTCCCTGATTGCCTGCCCCTCTTCCGCGGTTACGTTCGTGCCCGGGTGTCCCTGTAGAAGGAGCATGCGGTGTCCGCCGGTACGCTTGAGGCCTTCCACGATGGGTGGGCACTGCAGCGGAGGAAAAGACCTTGGGAATAAGGCTGTATTTGGAGGTGGGTGTCGAGCACCAGACTTTTATTTCATTTGGACTGTTGTGGGAGGTGGAAGAGGCCGGAACAACAAGGGGTGGGGGCTGTATAATTCTACAGGGAGCTGTGCAATTGCATTGAATACACAAGGAAGCTCCCTCCCCACCCCAATTGCCCAGCCCGGGTCAGCTGAAGCTGCCTGGCTAATAGAGACATAAGGATCGAACTAGAGCCTGGGCAGCTTTCGGCTGACCCAGGTGAAGACCCCTCCCACAACCAGAAGACCCAGGAATGTTACTCAGGACTGTTTAGAGTGCACTGTGTCCCACCCTTAAAGCAAAGTCATCACTTACAGCCTGTCTTTCCCCTTTCCTGTATACCCTCAGACTCTCCCCGAACCTACTACCTGTTTGTAAGTTATTTCTTGCAAACTTTCGTTTGTTTGTTTGTTTGTTGTTTTTTTGCAAGCCTACAACTTGGGGTGGGTTTGGTTCTTGAATCCATGGCAAGCCCATCTTCACCGGTGACAGGGCCCTCCCATACCTATGCGGCTGTCGCCTCTGTGACTGCTCATGTGACCCCGTCACCCTTTTAATTAATAACGTCTGGCCATGGGGCAAAGAGCTATCCTCACCCCAATATGTCTATAGAGGCCTGTGTAAAGGCAATGGCCGAGGTTCTCGGCCCCTCGGCCACTGTGGCAGCCTCAAAAATGTACGGGAAGGCTGTGTTCTTCCTGAAGGCCGAGCGGGCGGTGTCCCGGGCCCCGAGTAAGGGGCTCATTGTGGGCGGGACTTTCCTGCCGGTGGACCCTCTGGGGGCCACTGCGCAGCGGGTACTGCTATCGAATGTCCCGTCCTTCATTCCCAGTGAGCTCCTCCTCCCCCATCTGCACCATCTGGGGGAGGTGAGGTCAGGGATCAGCCCAATCCCGCTCGGTCTTCGGGAGAACTGCCTCCAACATGTCTACTCCTTCCGCCGCCAGCTATTTATGCAGCTGGCTCGGGAGGAGGTCTTGGAGGGCCATTTCGATGTAGAGTTCCAGGGGACGGCCTACTGCATCGTCTGGACCTCGGACGGGGCGCAGTGCCATGTCTGCAAGGGGGTGGGGCATGTTCGTAAGAACTGCCCCAACCTCCCGGCCGCCAACTCCACCTTGGCAGCCTAGGGTGGCGCCACAGCATCTCCTCCCACTCCCCCTACATATCCTAAAGACACTGGTCAGTTGGTTCTGGAGGCTGTGATTTTCACAGCCTCCGGTGGGGAGGGGATGCCTGTCTGAATGGATGGAGGACGCGGAGGGAAAAAACCACTGAAAGGCACATCCCTTAGACACCGTGGCACAACCCGAGCCTGAGCTCAGCCCAAGGCCCGGTCCCGGGGAACCCACCTGCCCCAGGGCTGGGCTCAGGCCCAGGGCAACCAAGCAAAAGTAGGGTGCAGAGGTGGAGGCCTCTGACTCTCCATGCCCGAGTGGGAAAAAGAGGAGAAGGCACCCCTCAACGGAGGTAACACAGGGCCCTGAGGTGCACAGCCCATCTGTTGGAGGGGAGCTGTCTCCTGGTTCGGGTCCCCAGGTTCCCCCTGTCACCATCACTAACAAGACTGTAAAACCAGGGCAGGAGCTCCCTACCCCTCAGGATGGAGGGAAGGGCGAGACCCCTGCACATGCGGCCCCTCCTGAAGGAGCAAGTGGCGCCCAGCTTTTGGTGGGGGAACCTGGGGACGCTCCTGGAGAAACTTTCCCGTCTGCCACTGGGTCGGGTGCCCTGAGTGGAGGGTCGGCCCTCCCAACCAAAATCCACTCCTGACCAGGATGTACCTGACCCGATTATTGGTGTAAATGCTGCCCCGTCTGCTGGGTCTGTGGGCGCTGGTGGGGCGGGAGATGGCCTCCTCTCTCCGCCTCCGGTCTCGGCTCCGGCTGGATTTCCGGAGTCGGGAACTTCCATCTCCCCTGGACCACTCATTGGCCTGGGGACGGAGGTGGAGGGGGGTCCTGAACTGCTGGTACCCACAGGCTCCAGGTCCATTCTAGAACCCAGAGAGGACCCCTTCGCCATTGATCCTGGGGGTGGGATCGTGACCGAGGTGGGACCAGCTGGTGCGGCCAGGACGTCCGCCCCACATTGCGCAGTGGCTTTGTCAGCCGCTGGCGGTGATGACCCAGAGGAAGATTGGGACTCGGTGTGGGGCACGGAGGATGACTTTGAATCCATCGCCAGTGAGGTGGTGGAGTCCCTCGTGCCTCCCACCGGGTCTCCCCTCATCCCACCGCGGAACTCCGGGATTTCCTCGCGGCTTGCAGGGGCTGCCGCAATAAAGTTCAGCTGGCCCTTGGCCGTTGGTCGAGTCTGGTGCTGATTATTCAGTCCGTCCGTGCCACCCGCAAGAAAGCGGGCAAGGGTGCGGGCGTGAAACTGGTTGAGAGGCGCCGGTTTAATGCGTTCCTCAATGGGTTGCTGGGGGAGTGGAAGGCGAGGTGCACTTCCACTCCCTCCTCACAGTGAGCTGTTGGTGATGGGTTTTAAGTACCTTTGACATGAAGATAACCATAGCCAGCCTCAACATCAACGGCAGCAGGGGGTCTCACCGCAGATTTCACAATCTCTCAGTCCTCAGGGAAGGGAAATATGCGGTGAGCTTTCTGCAGGAAACCCACACCGTTCTGGGAAACAAAGCCACCTGGCTCCTGGAGTGCCAGGGTGGGTTACTACATGAGTCACCTCACCTCTATTTCTAGTGGGGTGGTTACCTTGTTGGCCCCGACTTTTCAGCTGGAGATTTGGGGGTCAAGGAGCTAGTGCCGGGCCGCTTGCTCCACCTCGCCGTTCGCCTGGGTAGCGTGCCGCTCCACCTAGTGAACGTGTACGCGCCCAGGCCCGGCGCGTTGCAAGCGCGCTTCTTTGAAGAAGTGTCCGCTCTCTTGAGCTCTATCAATAGCGGTGAGTACATCATCCTCGGGGGGGATTTTAACTGCACCCTCGAGGTGGGGGATCGCTCTGGTCCCCAGCGCGGCCAAGCGTCAGTGGAGAAGTTGAGGGGCTGATCAGCTCCCTTAATTTGGTGGACGTCTGGCGAATCTCCATCCCGACTCCAGCGCCTTCACGTGGAGGTCTGGAGGAGGAGGGTCCCGAATGGCACGGAGGAGTTACCTGTACGGGCTGCTCCTGCACACTCTGCACTTCCTCGCCCTCGTCAGCCGGCCGGACACGCCCTGGCGGTCCGCGTTGCCATCTGGCGGCGAGGGGAAACCCCAATGGAGGTCTCTCTACACGAGAGTCTTCCCCCTTTTCATCGGGGACCTGGGGTGGAGGGTGTTGCACAGGGCAGTCCCGTGCAATAGACCTTTAAGTAGGTTCACGGACTCCCCGGCCGCCTGTACTTTCTGCGGCCTGGACGAGTCCGTGTTTCACGTTTATACGGAGTGTGCGAGGTTGCAGCCCCTCTTTGAGTATTTGAAGGGGCTGCTCCTCAAGTTCTGGCTGCACTTCAGTCCCACGCTCCTGATCTTTGGGCACCCGGTGCGGAGGGGCATGGGCCGGGAGGAGGATCTCCTCGTCGGTCTGCTCCTGGGCCTGGCCAAGGTGGCAATTCACAGGTCCAGGCTGCGGGCCGTCGGGGGTTCCGTCCTCCCCGATTGCCTGCCCCTCTACCGCGGTTACGTACACGCCCGGGTGTCCCTGGAGAAGGAGCATGCGGTGTCCGCCGGTACACTCGAGGCCTTCTGGGGCCGGTGGGCACTGCAGGGACTGGAGTGCATTGTCGACGCCGAGAATGGCATTTTAATTTGAGTTTTTTGTTATTTTTCTGTTTTTAATAAAGTTATTTTTAAAATGTAAATATGTATATAAAGGGAGCCTGAGGAATAAAGGCCCCCTCGACATGAAAAAATATAAAAGGGGCCTGAGGAATAAAGGCCACCTAAAAAGAAAAAAAAAAACGGGGTTAGATACAGAGTAAAGCAAAAAAAAAACGGGGTTAGATACAGAGTAAAGCAAAAAAAAAACGGGGTTAGATACAGAGTAAAGCAAAAAAAAAACGGGGTTAGATACAGAGTAAAGCAAAAAAAAACGGGGTTAGATACAGAGTAAAGCAAAAAAAAACGGGGTTAGAAACAGAGTATAGCTCCCTCTACACTGTCCCCATCAAACACTCCCAGGACAGGTACAGCATGGGGTTAGATACAGAGTAAAGCTCCCTCTACACTGTCCCCATCAAACACTCCCCAGGACAGGTACAGTACGGGGGTTAGATACAGAGTAAAGCTCCCTCTACACTGTCCCATCAAACACTCCCAGGACAGGTACAGTACGGGGGTTAGATACAGAGTAAAGCTCCCTCTGCAATACCCCGCATGAATTATGGCTGATTCTGGAATTCTATATGGGAAAGGGTTGGGTCCATTGGGAGTGTGTGCAATGGGAGTGAAAGGGAAGGGGTTTGAGTCCATTGGGATTTTTTTTGTTATTCATTTCATGGGATGTGGGCATCGCTGGCCAGGCCAGCATTTATTGCCCATCCATAATTGCCCCTTGAGAAGGTGGTGGTGAGCTGCCTTCTTGAACCGCTGCAGTCCGTGTGGGGTAGGTACACCCACAGTGCAGTTAGGAAGGGAGTTCCAGGATTTTGACCCAGCGACAGTGAAGGAACGGCAATATAGTTCCAAGTCAGGATGGTGTGTGGCTTGGAGGGGAACTTGCAGGTGGTGGTGTTCCCATGTGTCTGCTACCCTTGTCCTTCTAGTTGGTAGAGGTCGCGGGTTTGGAAGGTGCTGTCTAAGGAGCCTTGGTGCATTGCTGCAGTGCATCTTGTAGATGGTACACACTGCTGCCACTGTGTGTCAGTGGTGTAGGGAGTGAATGTTTGTAGATGGGGTGCCAATCAAGCGGGCTGCTTTGTCCTGGATGGTGTCGAACCTCTTGAGTGTTGTTGGAGCTGCACCCATCCAGGCAAGTGGAGAGTATTCCATCACACTCCTGACTTGTGCCTTGTAGATGGTGGACAGGCTTTGGGGAGTCAGGAGGTGAGTTACTCACAGCAGGATTCCCAGCCTCTGACCTGCTCTTGTAGCCACAGTATTTATAAGGCTGGTCCAGTTCAGTTCCTGGTCAATGGTGACCCCCAGGATGCTGATAGTGGGGGATTCAGCGATGGTAATGTCATTGAATGTCAAGGGGAGATGGTTAGATTCTCTCTTGTTGGAGATGGTCATTGCCTGGCACTTGTGTGGCGCGAATGTTACTTGCCACCTATCAGCCCAAGCCTGGATATTGTCCAGGTCTTGCTGCATTTCTACACGGACTGCTTCAGTATCCGAGGAGTCACGAATGGTGCTGAACATTGTGCAATCATCAGCGAACATCCCCACTTCTGACCTTATGATTGACGGAAGGTCATTGATGAAGCAGCTGAAGTTGGTTGGGCCTCAGACACTACCCTGAGGAACTCCTGCAGCGATGTCCTGGAGCTCAGATGATTGACCTCCAACAACCACAACCATCTTCCTTTGCGCTAGGTATGACTCCAGCCAGTGGAGGGTTTTCCCCCTGATTCCCATTGACCTCAGTTTTGCTAGGGCTCCTTGATGCCATACTCGTTTAAATGCTGCCTTGACGTCAAGGGCAGTCACTCTCACCTCACCTCTTGAGTTCAGCTCTTTTGTCCGTGTTTGAACCAAGGCTGTAATGAGGTCAGGAGCTGAGTGGCCCTGGCAGAACCCAAACTGAGCATCACTGAGCAGGTTATTGCTAAACAAGTGCCACTTGATGGCACTGACGACGACACCTTCCATCACTTTACTGATGATTGAGAGTAGACTGATGGGGCGGTAATCGGCCGGGCTGGACTTGTCCTGCTTTTTGTGTACAGGACATACCTGGGCAATTTTCCACATTGCAGGGTAGATACCAGTGTTGTAGCTGTACTGGAACAGCTTGGCTAGGGGCGCGGCAAGTTCTGGAGCACAGGTCTTCAGTACTATTGCCGGAATATTGTCAGGGCCCATAACCTTTGCAGTATCCAGTGCCTTCAGTCATTTCTTGATATCATGTGGAGCGAATCGAATTGGCTGAAGTCTGGCATCTGTGATGCTGGGGACTTCAGGAGGAGGCCGAGATGGATCATCAACTCAGGACTTCTGGCTGCAGATTGTTGCAAATGCTTCAGCCTTATCTTTCGCACTGATGTGCTGGGCTCCCCCATCATTGAGGATGGGGATATTTGTGGAGCCACCTCCTCCAGTTAGTTGTTTAATTGTCCACCACCATTCACGACTGGATGTGGCAGGACTGCAGAGCTTAGATCTGATCCGTTGGTTATGGGATCGCTTAGCTTTGTCTATTGCATGCTGCTTACGCAGTTTGGCATGCAGGTAGTCCTGTGCTGTAGCTTCACCAGACTGACACCTCATTTTGAGGTATGCCTGGTGCTGCTCCTGGCATGCCCCCCTGCACTCTTCATTGAAACCAGGGTTGGTCTCCTGGCTTGATGGTAATGGTAGAGTGGGGGATATGCCGGGCCATGAGGTTACAGATTGTGGTTGAGTACAATTCTGCTGCTGCTGATGGCCCACAGCGCCTCATGGATGCCCAGTTTTGCATTGCTAGATCTGTTCGAAATCTATCCCATTTAGCACGGTGATAGTGCCACACAACACGATGGAGGGTATCCTCAATGTGAAGACGGGACTTTGTCTCCACAAGGACTGCGGCAGGCAGATTGGTGAGGACAAGGTCAAGTATTCCCTCTTGTTGGTTCCCTCACCACCTGCCGCAGACCCAGTCTAGCAGCTATGTCCTTTAGGACTCGGCCAGCTCGGTCAGTAGTGGTGCTACCGAGCCACTCTTGGTGATAGACTTTGAAGTCCCCCACCCAGAGTACATTCTGTGCCCTCGCCACCCTCAGTTCCTCCTCCAGGTGCTGTTCAACATGGAGGAGTACTGACTCATCAGCTGAGGGAGGACGGTAGGTGGTAATTAGCAGGAGGTTACCTTGCCCCTGTTTGACCTGATGCCATGAGACTTTATGGGGTCCAGAGTCAATGTTTGGGTCCATTGGAATTGTGTACAATGGGAGTGAATGGGAAGGGGTTTGGGTCCATTAGGATTGTGTACAGTGGGAGTGAACGGGAAGGGGTTTGGGTCCATTGGGATTGTGTACAGTGGGAGTGAACGGGAAGGGGTTTGGGTCCATTGGGATTGTGTACAGTGGGAGTGAATGGGAAGGGGTTTGGGTCCATTGGGATTGTGTACAGTGGGAGTGAACGGGAAGGGGTTTGGGTCCATTGGGATTGTGTACAATGGGAGTGAACGGGAAGGGGTTTGGGTCCATTGGGATTGTGTACAATGGGAGTGAACGGGAAGGGGTTTGGGTCCATTGGGATTGTGTACAGTGGGAGTGAACGGGAAGGGGTTTGGGTCCATTGGGATTGTGTACAGTGGGAGTGAACGAGAAGGGGTTTGGGTCCATTGGGATTGTGTACAGTGGGAGTGAACGGGAAGGGGTTTGGGTCCATTGGGATTGTGTACAATGGGAGTGAACGGGAAGAGGTTTGGGTCCATTGGGATTGTGCACGGTGGGAGTGAATGGGAAGGGATTTGGGTCCGTTGGGATTGTGGTTGACTCTGAAATGGGAAACACACTGATCAAAGTCTCTGCTTCCGGTTGCTGGGACCCTGCTCGGCGCAGGCACACCCGTGGCCGACTGGTACTCACAGGAAGCAGGACCCTATCCCGATCGCCATGGCGAACAGGACAACAAAGAAGTGGAGGATGAGCCATAGTATGGCGGTCTCCGACGACGCCGGCAACACCTTCTGTTTCGCTGTGGGGGAAGAAGATGAGGAGACACAGGAATAGAGACGTTAGCGAGTGACAGTCAAAGCCACTTTCCCAACCACCGACGGGAGAGATGGGGCCCAGGGCTAATTCCACCCATCCAAGGCACAGCTACTGGGATCCTCCCAACCCCCGCACCTCTCCCACCCCACCTCTTGCACCTAACCTTCAGGGAAACAAAAGTGGGATGTTCAACTACATGGGGCATCACAGGATATTCAACTACTGGTGTTGGGGAATCCCTGGCCCCTCCTATGCCCACGCACACGCCCGCACACCTACCCTTGATCAAGAAGATGGGGGAGGAGATGTCCTCGCCCGCCCTCCCGGAGATGCCAGCCTCGCACAGGTACTCGCCGGGGTCCTCCTCCTTGACGACGCGGAAGTGGAGCTCGCTGTCGGGCCCCCGGGAGGTCAGGGTGACCCGGTCGCGGTAGCTGGGGTGGACCCGCGAGGCCCGGTCGGTGCCCTGGTCGATCTGCGCCAGGGTGAGGTTGGGGCTGCGCGGCGACGACCAGCGCACGCGGTAGCGGGTCTCGGGGCCCGCGTGCAGCGCCACGATGCGGCAGCTCAGGGTGGCCGGGGACCCCACGTGGGCCTTCACCTTCTCCGAGGTGTTGAGGGCCAGGATCTCGGGTCGGAGCTGGGTCTGCGCCCGGACGGCGGGCACCGCGGACGGGGGCACGTCAGTGACCACATCTGGATGGAAAGCGAGAGAGAGAGACACAAGGAGTTACATCGGATTGACGACACAGGCAGTTCGGCCCAGCTGGTCTCTGCCAGCCCCTTCCCCACCTCACCCCATCAACGTATCCTTCCATTCCATCCTCCCTTCAGCATATCAATTGCTCCGGTTTCTTATGTCAGATCCAGCATGGCCGAGGGGCTGGAAGGAGGGATGGAGATTTCGAAGATGAGGGCACATCTTGAAACGAGGTGGCCCTTTATTTCACGTCCTCTGCCACTGCTCTGTAAACCCGGCCGAGTCTCACAGCCTCTGCTGCACACTGGGCAACACGACAGCAGCCCAAAACCCACCCCAGTCACCACACAGCCGACAAAACAAGATGATCATTTCCACTGAATCCAGTTTGGTCCCTTCAGGGGAGGGGGCCGAGAATGGGAAAGGTAGCGTTTCCCTTGTAGAGGGCCAGCAGGGCCCTGGCGGGCCGAATGGCCCCCCCCCCCCCGGTGCTGCAATCATCCCTGGGACATCAATCCCACACCCTCTAAAAACAGACTCGCACCCCTCCAGCGCCTTTCACCCCCAACGCAGGAACCCCGACGCGCCACATGGCCAATGAGGGACTTTCGCCACGTGGGAAAGGCGGCAGCCAATCTGCGCACAGCAAGATCCCACAGACCCGCAATGTGAGAAGGAGCAGATCGTCTGTGTTTTTTTTTGCTGACGTTGCTTCGAGGGATATCCTGTATGGCCCCAGGACACTCAGTACTGACTCTCCGTCAGTGCGGCGCTCCCTCAGTACTGACCCTCCGACAGTGCGGCGCACCCTCAGTACTGACCCTCTGACAGTGCGGCGCACCCTCAGTACTGACCCTCCGACAGTGCGGCGCACCCTCAGTACTGACCCTCCGACATTGCGGCGCTCCCTCAGTACTGACCCTCCGACAGTGCAGCGCTCCCTCAGTACTGATGATCTGGGTCACTACCTCATGGCTGTGAGTGGGATCTTGCTGTGCGCAAATCGTCGGCCACATTTTCGACAGCAGTGACCGCACTTCAGAAAGTCCAGGCGCTCTGGGACCTCCCGAGCAGGTGAAAGGTGGTGGGGGGAAATGTTTGTCCTTTATCTGTGTCCTTTCTTTACACTCACCGCCCCAACCCCTACCCCCCCACCCCCGCTCCTCTCTGCCCTCCTCCCTCCGTCACTCCGCCTTACCTTCCTCCAGAGTGACCGAGGCCACTGCCATGCCCTCAGGGTGCCCTAACACCCAGGCCTTGCACAGGTACTCTCCGTAATCCTCCTTCTTGACCTGGTGGATAGTCAGGTGCGTGGCAGTGTCCAGCGAGCTGACACTCAGACGCTCCCGGTAGGCAGGGTCGAGGTAGTTGGTGCCCTCCTGGCCCTGGTCGAGGCGGGCCAGGGTCAGGTTGCCTCCGTTCACCGCCTCCCACTGCACGCTGTACCTGGTGCTGGGACCCCCATGCAGGGCCTCGATGCGGCAGTCCAGCTGGGCTGAGGTTCCCAGCCTGGCTCTCACTCGGCCTGAGGTATTGAGGGACTGAATCTCAGCCACCAGAGACTCGTTGTTGCTCTCTGAGGTCAGGAGGTCCAGTTCCATGTGGGTATCTGCAAATAGAGGCAGAACGTTAGTCCCTCCGTCTGTCTGTCTGTCTATCCCTCTCTCTCTTCATCCCTCTTATCTCTCCATCTAATCGTCATCCATCCATCCCTCTCTCTCCATCCCTCCCTCTGTCTCTCCATCAAATCTCCATCCATCCATCTGTCTGTCTATTCCTCTCTCTCTCCAACCCTCTCTCTCCATATCGCTATCTCTCCATCACTCTCTCTGTCTCTCCCTCCCTCTCTCTCTCCAACCCTCTCTCTGTCTGTCCATCCCTCTCTCTGTCGCTCCGTCTAATCTCTCTCCATCCCTCTCTCTGGCTGTCCAATCCCCTCTCTCTCTCCATATCTCACCTTGTCTCTCCATCCTGCTCTGTCTTTCCAGCCCCCTTTCTGTCTCTCCGTCCCTCTGTCTCTCCGTCCCTCTCTCTCTATCTCTCCATCCCTCACTATCTCTCCATCCCTCTCTCTGTCTCTCCAACTAATCTCCATCCATCCCTCTCTCCGTCTGTCCATCCCTCTCTCTGTCTATATCTCTCCCTGTCTCTCCATCCTGCTCTCTATCTCTCCATCTCTCTTTCAGTCTCTTCATCCCTCCCTCTCCAAATCTCTTACTATCTCTCCATCCCTCTCTTTCTCACTATCTCTCCATCCCTCTCTCTCTCTCTCTCCATCTAACCTCCATCCATTCTTCTGCCTCTGTCCATTCCCCTCTATTTCTCTCTCTCTCCATATCTCTCTCTGTTTCTCCATCCCTCTCTCTCTCCATATCTCTCACTATCTCTCCATCCCTCTTTCAGTCTCTTCATCACTCTCTCTGTCTTTCTATCCCTATCTGCCCATCCCTCTCTTTCCATCTCTCAATCCCTCTCTGTCGCTTCATCCCTCTCTCTCCACATCTCTCGCTATCCCTTCATCCCTCTCTCTCCATCCCTCTCTGTCTCTTCATTCCTCTCTCTCTCCATATCTCTCACTACCTCTCCATCCCTCTCTTTATCCTGTCCATCCCTTTCTCTGTCTCTCCATCCCACCATCTCTCCATATCTCCACCTCTCCAGCCCTCTCTGTCTCTTCATCCCTCTCTCTGTCTCTTCATTCCTCTCTCTCCATATCTTTCACTACCTCTCCATCCCTTTCTCTTTCCATCCCTCTCTCTGTCTCTCCATCCCACTTTCTCAATATTTCTCCAACCGACTCTCTCCCTCCCTCCATCCTTTACCTCTCCACCCCCTCTCTTTATCCTGTCCATCCCTTTCTCTGTCTCTTCATCCCAGTATATCTCCGTCCCACCATCTCTCCAGCCCTCAATCCCCCACCACCCCCCCACGACCTATTGGATCGATCCCCCGTGTCCGAGCCAGTTTTCCCGGGAAGACACTTACCCTCGGCCAGCACTGACAGGGAGGAGAAGGATTCCCCCTCCTGGCCCACAATCTCGCCCTTGCAGAGATACTCCCCAAAGTCCTGCTCCTGGACAGACCTGAAGTGCAGGTGGTTCTCGGGTCCCTGGGAGATCAGGGAGACCCGGTCGCGGTAGCGGGGGTTGATAATCGGGGCTGTGTCCGTGCTCTGGTCAATCTGCGCCACAATCAGGTCGGGGAACCGCCCCGCCTCCCAGTGCACCTTGTACTTGGCATTGGGACTGTCTTTGACCAGCATTATACGGCAGTAAAGTGTGGCTGGCTCACCGAGTTTGGCGAGGACAAACCCTGAGGCATTGAGGAAGAGAATTTCCGGGTGGAACGAGGAGTTGCTGCTCTCGGCTGTGATCAGGATGTCGAAAACCTGCACAAAGTCTGCAAACAAAAGAGGAAGAGGAGGTTGACAAAACTACAGCAGGGTGCCCCAGGGCACCTCAGGGCCAATGATGCACTTGGCTTTTTATTCCGAAGTGCACTTACCGTTGTAATGTAGGCAGCGCAGCAGCCAATTTGTGCACAGCAAGATCCCACAAACAGCACCCCCCCCCCACCCCCGTGACAATGAGCCAGATCGTCTGTTCCCCTTTATTCTTTCACGGGTCGCAGCGTCGCTGGCCAGGCCAGCGTTTGCTCCCCGTCCCTCGTCGCCCCTTGCCCATTTTCAGGGGGCAGTTCAGAGTGAACCACATTGCTGTGGGATCCGGAGTCACACGTCGGCCAGAGCCGGGTAAGCTCGGCAGATTTCTGTCCCGAAAGGGCGTGGGCAAACCAGATGGGTTTCCACGACAAATCTGTGATGGTTTCACGGCCCCGTTACTGATACCAGTACTGACCCTCCGACAGTGCGGCACTCCCTCAGTACTGACCCTCCGACAGTGCGGCACTCCCTCAGTACTGACCCTCCCACAGTGCGGCACTCCCTCAGTACTGACCCTCCGACAGTGCGGCGCTCCCTCAGTACTGACCCTCCGACAATGCAGCTCTCCCTCAGTACTGACCCTCCGACAGTGCGGCGCTCCCTCAGTACTGACCCTCCGACAGCGCGGCGCTCCCTCAGTACTGACCCTCCCACAGTGCGGCGCTCCCTCAGTACTGACCCTCCGACAGCGCGGCGCTCCCTCAGTACTGACCCTCCGACAGCGCGGCGCTCCCTCAGTACTGACCCTCCCACAGTGTGGCACTCCCTCAGTACTGACCCTCAGACAGTGCGGCGCTCCCTCAGTACTGACACTCCGACAGTTCAGCACTCCCTCAGTACTGACCCTCCGACAGTGCGGCGCTCCCTCAGTACTGACCCTCCGACAGTGCGGTGCTCCCTCAGTACTGACACTCCGACAGTGCGGCGCTCCCTCAGTACTGACCCTCCGACAGTGCGGCGCTCCCTCAGTACTGACCCTCCGACAGTGCGGCGCTCCCTCAGTACTGACACTCCGACAGTGCGGCGCTCCCTCAGTACTGACCCTCCGACAGTGCGGCGCTCCCTCAGTAATGACCCTCCGACAGCGCGGCGCCCCCTCAGTACTGACCCTCCGACAGCGCGGCGCTCCCTCAGTACTGACCCTCCGACAGTGCGGCGCTCCCTCAGTACTGACCCTCCGTCAGTGCGGCGCTCCCTCAGTACTGACCCTCCGACAGTGCGGTGCTCCCTCAGTACTGACCCTCTGACAGCGTGGCGCTCCCTCAGTACTGACACTCCGACAATGCAGCTCTCCCTCAGTACTGACCCTCCGACAGTGCGGCGCTCCCTCAGTACTGACCCTCCGACAATGCAGCTCTCCCTCAGTACTGACCCTCCGACAGTGCGGCGCTCCCTCAGTACTGACACTCCGACAATGCAGCTCTCCCTCAGTACTGACCCTCCGACAGTGCGGCGCTCCCTCAGTACTGACCCTCCGACAGTGCAGCTCTCCCTCAGTACTGACCCTCCGACAGTGCGGCCCTCCCTCAGTACTGACCCTCTAACAGCGTGGCGCTCCCTCAGTACTGACCCTCCGACAGTGCGGCGCTCCCTCAGTACTGACCCTCTAACAGCGTGGTGCTCCCTCAGTACTGACCCTCTGACAGCGCGGCGCTCCCTCAGTACTGACCCTCAGACAGTGCGGCGCTCCCTCAGTACTGACCCTCAGACAGTGCGGCACTCCCTCAGTACTGACCCTCCGACAGTGCGGCGCTCCCTCAGTACTGACCCTCCGACAGTGCGGCTCTCCCTCAGTACTGACCCTCAGACAGTGCGGCGCTCCCTCAGTACTGACCCTCAGACAGTGCGGCGCTCCCTCAGTACTGATCCTCCGACAGCGCGGCTCTCCCTCAGTACTGACCCTCTGACAGCGTGGCGCTCCCTCAGTACTGACCCTCCGACAGTGCGGCGCTCCCTCAGTACTGACCCTCTGACAGCGTGGCTCTCCCTCAGTACTGACCCTCTGACAGCGTGGCGCTCCCTCAGTACTGACCCTCTAACAGCGTGGCTCTCCCTCAGCACTGCCCCTCCGACAGCGCGGCGCTCCTGCAGCGGGATCTTGCAGTGCGTTCGCGGGGGGCGGGGGAGAATCTAGATTCCCCACGTACCCAATTCTGCAAAGGAGACCTGTAGCATAGCCACAGTGAGCCAGATATAGAGGTACATGACTGGGCGTGGCGGTCGGACGGGACTCCCTGATCACGCCGAGGTGTCGAGTTCCCCCTGCGTCGTGCTCCTATCTCCTCCCAGCTCTTGGCATCGATGAATGAGAACAGGTTTCGTTGTCCCAATCAGGCTGACTGGAACAACTGTTGGATGCCATCTGAAAGGGTTGCGTCTCCAAGGTGATGGGATCTGTTGTCACAACGGTAATTACCCCTTGTGAGCTCACAATCGGTGTGTCGAAGATACAGATCTGGGGGCGTTATCCCATCTGCTGAAGCCGAGAGATCCCACGTCCAGTGGGGGAGCTTTGCCCCGGCCTAACTGGGGAGCAACGGAGGAACCGAAGGCCTGGGGGCGAAGCGGGCTCCAACGAGGCGTCGAGCTGTCTGGGGTCAGCTTCGGATGGTTAGCGAGGGGGGGGGGGGCGGGTGGGGTCATTTCTCCTCCTCTCGGTCCTGAATGATCGGCCCCTTATCCTGAGACTGTGCCCCCGTGTTTTAGACTCCCCGACGAGCGGAGACAATTTCTCAACCCTATCCAGCCCCTTCACAATCTTGTACGTCTCAATGAGATCGCCTCTCATTCTTCTAAACTCCAGAGGGTGCGGGCTCAATTTCCTCGGCCTCTCGTCGTAGGACAACCCTCCCCCCGTCATCGCCGCACCACCCTCCAATTGAGGGAGAGTCAACATTTGTCGCGGTCCCGTAGGAGGCCATTTGTGACTTTGATGAGGGCCGTTTCAGTTCTGGGGCGGTGGGTGGGGCTCGAAACCCAACTGGAGGGGTTCCAAGATGGCGACCCGGGAGAGACGGGCACGGATTTGGGAGGCGACGGGGGCCCGCTCGAGAGGTTTGGGGCGGGGTGGTTGGAGGTGGGTGTGGAGGGGGGGGGGGCGCGGAGGTTCGCAAAGATACAGGGTGGGGGGCGGGGTAGGATGTCGAGGGTTGTTGGTTTTTTTTTTTTGTGGAACCCCCACCCCATGGCGGGAGGGGGAAAGGGAGGCAGGCGGGGGAGGAAGAAGGCCCTGCCGCCCATTTGCTGCCAAAGCCGCATTGACTTGGCCGTTCGTGGGATCCTGCTGTGCACAAGATGTCAACATGAGCGGCGGCGGCAGACGCCAAAGTGGCACTCCAAAGCAATGTCCTTGCTCATGCCGTTAATTAATACATGCATTAATATTTATAACAATGGGTCAGGGAGACATTGCAAGATTTTTCTTCAGGGGCCAATGGCCAAATCAGCAGTCAGCCATGGCCATGGTGGAGGGAAAGGGGGCTGGTTAATTAATATGCACATATTAATGAAGCGTCTCATCAATATTCATGAACATGCGCTCAGGGCGGCGGGCTGAACTATACTCAGGCTAGGTGGGGGGGATATGTGTAAAAGTCAAATATATCCAGCGCAAATGGCTTGAAGCTTATCCAAGCATCAATAAATACTTTCTACTTCAGATCAATTATTCGATGTTTTGCTCCTGATTGGATTCAGTTCCGTCTCTTTCGAGTCCCCAAAATCCTCAACAACACCCCCCCCCCCCCATATCTCCGAACCGAATGGATTCGTCCGCCGCGCGGGCTGGAAGGAAGCGGAGCCCGCCCCCGCGCAACGCGCAGGCCCAGACGGCGACATTTGGAGCAGTTGGGATTCAAATTTCCCGACGGGTGGGCGGGGCCGCAGGTGTGCGCATGTGCGGTTGGGCCCCGCCCCACTGCGACTCATTTGGGAAAATGGCGGCCGCCTTCTACCGCTCGTTCGACCCCGAGGACCATGAGTTGGACAAGGGCTTTCGCCTGACCGCCCTGTCCGAGATGAAGGGATGAGGCTGTAAGGTCCCGCAGGAGGTGCTGCTCAAACTCCTGCAGGGACTCGGCCCGGAGCCGCAGCCCGACGCTGGCGGTGGCGGCGACGACGAGAACCAGTTCCTGGGCACCGTCATGCCGCGGATCGGTACGCGAGGTCGGGGCGGCTGCCAGCGGCGCCGAGTTGCTAGGCCGGGGCGGGCGGTTCCTCGATCTCTGACTGACTGACGGTTGGCCCGGCCAATCAGCGACAGGCCCACTCCTGACGGCGCCCGCCAATTGGCGAGCAGGGCGCCGCTGCTTATTGGATGGCGCCCGTTTGATGAGCACCCGGGCCTGACCAATCGGTGGATGCTTCTTTGCCATTGGGTGGTGCTAGTTGATGGATGGCCGCCCCGGCCAATGATCGATGCCCGTCTGCCCTGGTCACGGCAAGGATCCAGGGGGCGGGTGTTCGGGGCTATTTGATTGACGCACGCCTCCGCCAATCAGGGGCTGGAGGGGGAAGGGGCGGGAATTGACACGGCTCCAGCATAGCCTGTTGTGGGTTTAAAGGACCCTCTCCCTCCCTCTCTTTCTGACCCTGGTATTTGCTTGGGTTTGGGGTCTGCAGGTGGTTGTCTGGTATCTGCGCCCAATGGCATGACCAAAGAGAGAGAGTGAATATTGGTGGGCTATTCAACTGTGGGGGGCATCGCGGCCGAGCCTGATTCCCTCTTTGCTGCAAATCCCTTTGCCCTTGTGCTTTGCAGCGGCACTCGCCAGGCAGTTTTCAGCAGCCTGAGCCTTGGCGGATTCACCCCACCCAAAACACTGGGGTGCTGAGGGCAATTGAGAGCAAAATTGTGCAGCAAATGTCTCCTTACTTCCCCATCTCTCCCCGCCCCACCCCAGTTGCTGCTCCTGCCAGCTCGGGAGAGGCGTGAGGAGCACAACACCCGGCCAGGGGGTGTCACCGTGCTCTCTTGTTCCTTGGATTCCACGTCTTGCTGTATCTCTCTATGACACTATCACCCCTGAACGCCTGGCTCAAATTTTAAGGTTCTGCCCCCTTGTTCTGGACTCAAACTAAAGGCCAAGATTCCACTCGCCTTTTAAACAGCTTTTTTGCAACCGTCTGCCAGCTCGCTTAATCTATCAATGTTCCTTTTGAGCCTACTGCTACCATTTAGACTATGTAATGTGGCACCGGTTTTCAGCAAACTTGGATATACCGATCTCTCCTCTTTCATTCAAGTCATTTTTGGTGTAACGGTGCATATAACTACAGACTCTCCCTTAACGACTACAAGTAGTAATCTCCTCAGTACAAAAACATCAACTAGGTTCACTCAACATGACTTCCCCCTTTGCAAATAGCTTTTGAAGTCTCTGGTTTGAGACGCGCACTCTTCCACGCGGCGGTGACAGTGCGACCCACCGATTCCGCGGTGAAAAGCATCAACCGCTGGTGATTAAAACGGGGAACTGGGAGAAACCTGCTGGTCTGCCCTGGTGCAGCTCCGTGTGTCTCGCTGTGGACCGGGAGGCTTTAACCAGAGTTAACGTATCCTGTCTCTTTTTTTTTTCAGGGATCGGCATGGACTCGTGCGTGATCCCGCTGCGGCACGGGGGGCTCTCTCTCGTGCAGACGACAGACTTCTTCTACCCGTTAGTCGACGACCCGTATATGATGGTATGTTCTGAGCTCGTGGACGCGGTTTTACGTTACCCAGAGGTGTTGAATCAGCCTCGAGCGTGTTCATTCCCTGCACACGGCGCCCCGCCACGACTCGTACAAAGCTGACTTGGGATGGCCTCTGCGTCAGTTCTGTCTGGTAGAGCGATTGCTGTCCCTTCTCGGCCGCGGTGAGCTCTGGTGGGGCCTGCTGAATGTGTTGTGCCTGACGCTTGTGTATTGTTTTTTTTTTTCTCATGCCAACCAGGGGCGGATTGCCTGCGCCAACGTCCTCAGTGACCTCTACGCTATGGGCATCACCGAATGTGACAACATGCTGATGCTACTGAGCGTGAGTCAGAAAATGACCGAAAAGGTGAGTCAGCGACGGTGGAACCCGTGCGTGGAAGGCAACTCCTCGATGACTGAGCGTCCAGGGCTCTCTGGGGGGGTGGGGGGGGAGACATTCCAAAGATTCCTAACCCTCCACGTGAAGAAGTTTCTCCCCGTCTCCATCCGAAATGGCCGGCCCTCTTATCCTGAGACTGTGACCCCGTGTTCGAGACTCTCCAACCTGTGGGGAACAGCATCTTCGTATCCACCCTATCAAACCCCTTGGGAATTTTATACGTTTCAATGAGATCGCCTCTCATTCTTCTAAACTGCAGGGAATATAGGCCTAGTCTACTCAGTCTCTCCTCATTGGACAATCCCCTTATTCCCCCCCCCCCCCCAAACCAATCCCAGGAACCAGTGTACTGAACCTCCCGTGCACGCTCTCTAGAGCAGATATGTCCTTCCTTAGGTAAGGAGACCAAAACTGCCCACAGTACTCCAAGTGTGTTCTCACCAGTACCCTGTATAATTGCAGTAAGACTTCTTTACTCTTGTACTCCAATCCCTTTTATAATAAAGGCGAACATACCAGGTAGCCTCCTAACTGCTGCTGTACCTGCATGTGAACTTGCTGGGATTCGTGTACAAGGGCACCCAGGTCCCTCTGAATGCAAACAGAGTCTCTCTTCCCAGTCTCTCTCCATTTAATTTTGCCGAGAAAAGTGGATAGCTTTACAGACGCGACATCACAGAGCTAAGACAGAGTGACCTGTATTTATACAACATGTAATCTAACTTCGAGACATCTCGAAGCAGTTCAAAGCCGATGAAGTACAACAATTTGCATTTATATAGCGCCTGTAATGTAGGTAGAAACACAACCAAGAGGCTTCAGAGCGTTTTCAAACCAAAATTTGACCCCGAGCCACATCAGGAGATGTCGGGGACAGGCGACCAAAAGCTCGGTCAAAGAGGTCGGTTTTAAGCAGCAGCTTAAAGGAGGAGAGAGAGAGAGAGAGAGGCGGAGAGGTTTAGGGAGGGAGTTCCAGAGCTTGGGGCCCCAGGCAGCTGAAGGCACGGCCGCCAATGGTGGAGCGATGGGAATCGGGGGATGTTCAAGAGGACGGAATTGGAGGAGGGCAGAGATCTCGGAGGGTCGTAGGGGCTGGAGGAGGTTACGGTGGGGGAACGAGGGAGACATGGTGGGATTTGAACACAAGGATGAGAATTTTAAAATGGAGGCATCGCTGGACCAGGAGCCAGTGTCGGTCAGTGAGCACAGAGGGGATGACGGGTGAACAGAACTCGGTGCGAGTTAGGACAAGGGGAGCGGCTAAGTTTCGGATGAGATGATGTTTGCGGAGGGTGGCGTGTGGGAGAGCAGCCAGGAGTGCGCGAGGATAGTCGAGTCGCGAGGGGAACTCTTTACGATACATCTTGAAGCGCAGTCACCAAAGTAAAGTAGCAAACGTGGCAGCCATTTTATGCACAGCAAGATCCCGCAACGAGCAACGCGACGGCGATCGGAGAATGGGCCTTCAAGCGGTGTGAGTGGCCCGTGGCTCGGCGAGGTAGGGAGCGTGGGGCCCCCAGCTGACTCTCCTGTTGCTTGTACTGACAGGAGCGCGACAAGGTGGTTCCACTCATGATCCGCGGCTTCAAGGACACGGCGGAGGAAGGTGGCACCTCGGTGACGGGCGGGCAGACGGTGGTGAACCCGTGGATCATCATCGGAGGGGTGGCGACAGTCGTGTGTCAGCCCAATGAGTTCATCATGTGAGTACCAGAAGCGGGGCCGGCGATAGATTGCCAAACGGGGCGCGGGGCCTGTCGTTACTTGTGATTCCGATCGCGGTTCAGGTGAGCCCCCCCGCCCCAGTCCGTGAGCTTTTCACTCTGTGCTGTGATTTTTATTTTAATTTTTTTTTCATTCCCCCCGTTTCTCTGCCAAAGGCCAGACAACGCAGTTCCAGGGGACGTGTTGGTGTTAACAAAACCATTGGGAACGCAGGTCGCAGTCAACAGCCACCAGTGGCTAGAAAATGTAAGTGCTGTGGGTGGGGGCGATTGCTCTTAAGGGATCGCGCGGGCTGCTGTTATACCCTGAACCCTAACTCTGATTTTCGCCCCTCCCACCCCCCCCCCCCCCTCTCCCGGCAGCCGGAGAAATGGAACAAGATCAAACTGGTGGTTTCGCACGAGGACGTGGAGCTGGCCTATCAGGAGGCCATGTTCAACATGGCCCGGCTGAACCGCACAGGTAAAGCAGCAGCAGGAAACTCTTTCCCCCACCCCCGGTCGCCAAACCTACCTTCTCCCCCCCCCCCCCCCCCCCCCCCCCACCCACCACCCTCGCAAGTCCATCCAGGGGCTGGGGAGAGAAGGTATGGGTTGGCGTTCCTTCTGCGTGCTGTCTGGTGGTCCTGCAATGTGCATGCATGGCAGTACGGTGGGTTAGAGCAGAGTGGGGCTGGGCTGGCAGTTGGCACCCGCGGAAGTTACAGGCCGGTGGGCACCATTGGCGGCTGAGGTGCGGGGAGGTTTTTTTAGCGTCTGACAGGACTAACCCCCTCCCGCTCCTCTCCGTCTCCAGCCGCCGGACTGATGCACACCTTCAACGCCCACGCGGCCACGGACATCACCGGCTTCGGCATCCTCGGCCACGCCCAGAACCTTGCCAAGCAGCAGCGCAACGAGGTCTCCTTTGTCATCCACAACCTGCCGATCATCGCCAAGATGGCGGCCATCAGCAAGGCCTGCGGCAACATGTTCGGGCTGCTGCACGGCACCTCAGCCGAGACGTCAGGTGAGCGAGCGGTCGCCCTGTGGGGCTGCGCGGCTGGCTGCAAGCGTGCCTGTCTTTTTTTTTTTCTTTTTTCCCCTTCGGAAATGTTAAAGCGGCCTCTGTTTTGTTTTGTTTTGGAAGGTGGCTTACTGATCTGCCTGCCCCGGGAGCAAGCGGCCCGCTTCTGCGCCGAGATCAAGTCTCCCAAGTACGGCGAGGGCCACCAGGCCTGGATCATCGGCATCGTGGAGAAGGGCAACAGGACGGCGCGCATCATCGACAAGCCCAGGATCATCGAGGTGGCCCCCCGCGGGGCCTCCTCGCCCCAGGACAACAACTCCAGCGCCAGTCCCGAGACCCCCTCGTAGAACGGCGCCCGCCGCGATGCTGGGTCGGGGGTAAGGGGCGGGCGCTCGAAGCAGACTGTAAAATCCGCGCGGCCCGCTTTAGACGGGCGCGGTCCCACCTGAAACCGGAGTTATCTGCTACAGGGAAGGTGTTGTGTGTCCCCTGCAGTGCGAACCATATCTCTCTCTCTCTCTGTCTCTCCTGCCCCCCCCCCACCCCC
This sequence comes from Heterodontus francisci, assembly GCF_036365525.1. Classification (NCBI taxonomy): domain Eukaryota; kingdom Metazoa; phylum Chordata; class Chondrichthyes; order Heterodontiformes; family Heterodontidae; genus Heterodontus; species Heterodontus francisci. Next base: position 47,740 of record NW_027141858.1, on the reverse strand, counting down.
CACCTCCAACTCTGGGTGGTGCTGTTTAAACGGGTTTTCTTCTTAAAACCCCTCTGGTTGACGCTGTTTTTATCTCGGTGCGGGGCCCACATCCAAAAGAGCGGGGTACCCCAGCTCATGTTCTCTCTCTCTCTCTGCGGTTGCTGCACAGACTTTACACACTCGACTGGGCCTTGTGATCATCCGTGTCCAGCCACCAGCAGGAGCTTTAGAGGGAATGGGCAACCTTGCTAACACTACTGAGCTGGTCACTCATCCGTCTCGAGCTAAGTGTTCTTGTTGGCCTTTTTTTTTTTTCCTTGGGGTGGGGTCCCTGTTCCACATTACTTGCCTGTTGAGACCCGCTGGATGGTGTGTGTGTGTGTGTCGGAACTGGGTTGTGGGGTACCATATTTGCTCCTTCCACCCCCCCCCCCACCCCCCGCATTTGCAGTCGAAAGCTGCCTGGTGTTTTGTTCGTGCGGCCTCTGTTGCGTTTTTCTGTCACTGGGGTTCCAGTGTTGTACCCGGGCCCCTGCAGGTGTGACGAGCCTGGGTCTCGTTCTGTAGTTGGCATACCCGGAATCATTGATCTACCTGTGATTTTATCCGCTAGTGCAGTGTTAATTATCATCGATAGGATCGTATCCTACTGTAAATTTGAAATCAGGGGGGGTTTCCGAGTCTTTGTACAGGGTTCCATTGTTGCCCCCACCTCCCCAGTGTGCGTGTTTTTGTTTTGTTTTCTCTCTCTCTTCCCAAATTCCGTTTTCCGGCACCGCCCGGCCTCCCAACTCGTCCCAGCCCCTGGATTGAGCAGCACGGGCAGGGGCGCTGGGAGGAAGGGCGGGCGCGAGCGGCAGAGCCAGCCGCCACTGGCCTCGGGGCATCGGCCCACCCTCTGCACATGAAGCCTCCCCCTTCAAAGGCCCGCAGTGGGCCCGGGGGGTCTGGCGGATCACCGGTCCCAGAGGGTGGGCGGGTCCGACCCCAGGGGGGGAACCAGTGGGCTGGCTCCCTTTCACTGTGAATCTGACATCACGTACCAATAAAGGAAGTTTCTACTAGCTCCGCATCTGTCGCGTCCTCATTGCCTGACAAGCCAGACCCTATGCGCAGGCCGCGGCACCGTCTGTGAATCCTGTAATTCTGTCCGCAGCAGGCCAGGGTGCTCTGTGTGTTTTTAGCCAAGTGCGGTTCACAATATATTGAAGGGTTCAGTTCACTGAAGGTCCTGGGGCTCAGTGTCCAGCCTGCCGAGCGTGCGTTCGTTCGTTCGTCTCCCTGCTAATAGCTTTCCAGCAGACAGATAAACCAGCTAGGGTTCCTACTCCTGGCTGCACTCCAATGCTGGAGGAAAGGGTTAGAGGAAGAGCTGAGTTTTTCTGCCCCTTTAACCCTCCGCGCCACCCTCCCCCAACACCCCTCTGCTCATATAGGTGCACAGCCCCCAGGGAAACCCAGTAATGTGCCACAGCCTTCAGGATAAGTGCATTAAAGTCACTGATACTTCAAATGGACAGCGAAGGAACAGTTTCCATGAGCTTCTATTTTCACTATCTGCCTCTTCTGAGGGGCTTTATCAAATGCCTTCTGGAAGTCCATATAAATTACATTGAGACGTTCCCCGGTCCAATACTTTCATCAATCAGATTCATCAGGGATGACCTACTCTTTGCAAATCCATGCTGGCTCTCTCTGATCTGCTGGAAATTTTCAGTCACTCGATGCTTAATTGTAGACACTAGTAATTTCCTGACAGCAGATGTTGGGCTAACTGGTCTATAATTCCCTGGTTTCCCCCTCTCCCCTTTCTTAAATAGCAGTGACGAGCACAGATTTCCAAAATAAATGAATGCTTCCCAAAGCAACAGAACTTTGCAGATTAGGTGTAGAAAATCTGCAATGTTCTCACTGCTTCCATTAAAACCCTGCGTTGAAAATGAGAGAGAGCGGAGGGGGGTGGGGGGGGAAACTGATAGACATCAGTCAGTGTACAGATATCACCCGGAGAGAGAGAGGGGACTGAGAGACACCAGTGAGTGCACAGATATCACACTGAGAGAGAGGGGACTGAGAGACACCAGTGAGTGTACAGATATCACACTGAGAGAGAGGGGACTGAGAGACACCAGTGAGTGTACAGATATCCCCCTGAGAGAGAGGGACTGAGAGGCACCAGTCAGTGGACAGATATCCCCCTGAGAGAGAGGGACTGAGAGGCACCAGTCAGTGTACAGATATCACCCTGAGAGAGAGGGACTGAGAGACACCAGTCAGTGTACAGATATCACCCTGAGACAGAGGGACTGAGAGACACCAGTCAGTGTACAGATATCACCCTGAGAGAGAGGGACGAAGACACCAGTCAGTGTACAGATATCACCCTGAGAGAGAGGGACAGAGAGACACCAGTCAGTGTGCAGATATCACCCTGAGAGAGAGGGACTAAGACACCAGTCAGTGTACAGATATCACCCTGAGAGAGAGGGACTGAGAGACACCAGTGTACTGATATCTCCCTGAGAGAGAGGGACTGAGAGACACCAGTCAGTGTACAGATATCACCCTGAGAGAGAGGGAACTGAGAGACACCAGTCAGTGTACAGATATCACCCTGAGAGAGAGGGGACTGAGAGACACCAGTCAGTGTACAGATATCACCCTGAGAGAGAGGGACTAAGACACCAGTCAGTGTACAGATATCACCCTGAGAGAGAGGGACTAAGACACCAGTGAGTGTACAGATATCACCCTGAGAGAGAGGGGACTGAGAGACACCAGTGAGTGTCCAGATATCCCCCTGAGAGAGAGGGACAGAGAGACACCAGTCAGTGTACAGATATCACCCTGAGACAGAGGGACTGAGAGACACCAGTCAGTGTACAGATATCACCCTGAGAGAGAGGGACAGAGAGACACCAGTCAGTGTGCAGATATCACCCTGAGAGAGAGGGGACTGAGAGACACCAGTCAGTGTACAGATATCACCCTGAGACAGAGGGACTGAGAGACACCAGCCAGTGTACAGATATCACCCTGAGAGAGAGGGACTGAGAGACACCAGTCAGTGTACAGATATCACCCTGAGAGAGAGGGACTAAGACACCAGTCAGTGTACAGATATCACCCTGAGAAAGAGGGACTAAGACACCAGTCAGTGTACAGATATCACCCTGAGAGAGAGGGACTAAGACACCAGTCAGTGTACAGATATCACCCTGAGAGAGAGGGACTGAGAGACACCAGTCAGTGTACAGATATCACCCTGAGAGAGAGGGACTGAGACACCAGTCAGTGCACAGATATCACCCTGAGAGAGAGGGACGAAGACACCAGTCAGTGTACAGATATCACCCTGAGAGAGAGGGGACTGAGAGACACCAGTCAGTGTACAGATATCACCCTGAGACAGAGGGACTGAGAGACACCAGTCAGTGCACAGATATCACCCTGAGAGAGAGGGACTAAGACACCAGTCAGTGTACAGATATCACCCTGAGAGAGAGGGACTGAGACACCAGTCAGTGTACAGATATCACCCTGAGAGAGAGGGACTGAGACACCAGTCAGTGTACAGATATCACCCTGAGAGAGAGGGGACTGAGAGACACCAGTCAGTGTACAGATATCACCCTGAGAGAGAGGGGACTGAGAGACACCAGTCAGTGTACAGATATCACCCTGAGAGAGAGGGACTAAGACACCAGTCAGTGTACAGATATCACCCTGAGACAGAGGGACTGAGAGACGCCAGTCAGTGCACATATATCACCCTGAGAGAGAGGGACAGAGAGACACCAGTCAGTGTACAGATATCACCCTGAGACAGAGGGACTGAGAGACACCAGTCAGTGTACAGATATCACCCTGAGAGAGAGGGACAGAGAGACACCAGTCAGTGTGCAGATATCACCCTGAGAGAGAGGGACTAAGACACCAGTCAGTGTACAGATATCACCCTGAGAGAGAGGGACTGAGAGACACCAGTGTACTGATATCTCCGAGAGAGAGGGACTGAGAGACACCAGTCAGTGTACAGATATCACCCTGAGAGAGAGGGACGAAGACACCAGTCAGTGTACAGATATCACCCTGAGAGAGAGGGACTAAGACACCAGTCAGTGTACAGATATCTCCCTGAGAGAGAGGGACTGAGAGACACCAGTCAGTGTACAGATATCACCCTGAGAGAGAGGGACTGAGAGACACCAGTCAGTGTACAGATATCATCCTGAGAGAGAGGGACTAAGACACCAGTCAGTGTACAGATATCACCCTGAGAGAGAGGGACTAAGACACCAGTCAGTGTACAGATATCACCCTGAGAGAGAGGGGACTGAGAGACACCAGTCAGTGTACAGATATCACCCTGAGAGAGAGGGACTGAGGGACACCAGTCAGTGTACAGATATCTCCCTGAGAGAGAGGGGACTGAGAGACACCAGTCAGTGTACAGATATCACCCTGAGAGAGAGGGACTGAGGGACACCAGTCAGTGTACAGATATCACCCTGAGAGAGAGGGACTAAGACACCAGTCAGTGTACAGATATCACCCTGAGAGAGAGGGACTGAGGGACACCAGTCAGTGTACAGATATCACCCTGAGAGAGAGGGACTCAGACACCAGTCAGTGTACAGATATCACCCTGAGAGAGAGGGGACTGAGAGACACCAGTCAGTGTACACATATCACCCTGAGAGAGAGGGACTAAGACACCAGTCAGTGTACAGATATCACCCTGAGAGAGAGGGGACTGAGAGACACCAGTCAGTGTACAGATATCACCCTGAGAGAGAGGGGACTGAGAGACACCAGTCAGTGTACAGATATCACCCTGAGAGACAGGGACTGAGAGACACCAGTCAGTGTACAGATATCACCCTGAGAGAGAGGGACGAAGACACCAGTCAGTGTACAGATATCACCCTGAGACAGAGGGACTGAGAGACACCAGTCAGTGCACAGATATCACCCTGAGAGAGAGGGACTAAGACACCAGTCAGTGTACAGAAATCACCCTGAGAGAGAGGGACTAAGACACCAGTCAGTGTACAGAAATCACCCTGAGAGAGAGGGACTAAGACACCAGTCAGTGTACAGATATCACCATGAGAGAGAGGGACTAAGACACCAGTCAGTGTACAGATATCACCCTGAGAGAGAGGGGACTGAGAGACACCAGTCAGTGTACAGATATCACCCTGAGAGAGAGGGACAGAGAGACACCAGTCAGTGTGCAGATATCACCCTGAGAGAGAGGGACAGAGAGACACCAGTCAGTGTGCAGATATCACCCTGAGAGAGAGGGACTAAGACACCAGTCAGTGTACAGATATCACCCTGAGAGAGAGGGACTGAGAGACACCAGTCAGTGTACAGATATCACCCTGAGAGAGAGGGACTGAGAGACACCAGTGTACTGATATCTCCCTGAGAGAGAGGGACAGAGAGACACCAGTCAGTGTGCAGATATCACCCTGAGAGAGAGGGACTAAGACACCAGTCAGTGTACAGATATCACCCTGAGAGAGAGGGACTAAGACACCAGTCAGTGTACAGATATCACCCTGAGAGAGAGGGACTGAGAGACACCGGTCAGTGTACAGATATCACCCTGAGAGAGAGGGACTAAGACACCAGTCAGTGTACAGATATCACCCTGAGAGAGAGGGACTAAGACACCAGTCAGTGTACAGATATCACCCTGAGAGAGAGGGACTGAGAGACACCAGTCAGTGTACAGATATCACCCTGAGAGAGAGGGGACTGAGAGACACCAGTCAGTGTACAGATATCCCCCTGAGAGAGAGGGACTGAGAGACACCAGTCAGTGTACAGATATCACCCTGAGAGAGAGGGACTGAGAGACACCAGTCAGTGTACAGATATCACCCTGAGAGAGAAGGGACTGAGAGACACCAGTCAGTGTACAGATATCACCCTGAGAGAGTGGGGACTAAGACACCAGTCAGTGTACAGATATCACCCTGAGAGAGAGGGACTAAGACACCAGTCAGTGTACAGATATCACCCTGAGAGAGAGGGACTAAGACACCAGTCAGTGTACAGATATCACCCTGAGAGAGAGGGGACTGAGAGACACCAGTCAGTGTACAGATATCACCCTGAGAGAGAGGGACTGAGAGACACCAGTCAGTGCACAGTTATCACCCTGAGAGAGAGGGACAGAGAGACACCAGTCAGTGTACAGATATCACCCTGAGAGAGAGGGACTGAGACACCAGTCAGTGTACAGATGTCACCCTGAGAGAGAGGGACAGAGAGACACCAGTCAGTGTGCAGATATCACCCTGAGAGAGAGGGGACTGAGAGACACCAGTCAGTGTACAGATATCACCCTGAGACAGAGGGACAGAGAGACACCAGTCAGTGTGCAGATATCACCCTGAGAAAGAGGGACTAAGACACCAGTCAGTGTACAGATATCACCCTGAGAGAGAGGGACTGAGAGACACCAGTGTACTGATATCTCCCTGAGAGAGAGGGACTGAGAGACACCAGTCAGTGTACAGATATCACCCTGAGAGAGAGGGACTAAGACACCAGTCAGTGTACAGATATCACCCTGAGAGAGAGGGACTAAGACACCAGTCAGTGTACAGATATCACCCTGAGAGAGAGGGACTAAGACACCAGTCAGTGTACAGATATCACCCTGAGAGAGAGGGACTAAGACACCAGTCAGTGTACAGATATCACCCTGAGAGAGAGGGACTAAGACACCAGTCAGTGTACAGATATCACCCTGAGAGAGAGGGGACTGAGAGACACCAGTCAGTGTACAGATATCACCCTGAGAGAGAGGGGACTGAGAGACACCAGTCAGTGTACAGATATCACCCTGAGAGAGAGGGACTGAGGGACACCAGTCAGTGTACAGATATCTCCCTGAGAGAGAGGGGACTGATAGACACCAGTCAGTGTACAGATATCACCCTGAGAGAGAGGGACTGAGGGACACCAGTCAGTGTACAGATATCACCCTGAGAGAGAGGGACTGAGGGACACCAGTCAGTGTACAGATATCACCCTGAGAGAGAGGGACTAAGACACCAGTCAGTGTACAGATATCACCCTGAGAGAGAGGGGACTGAGAGACACCAGTCAGTGTACAGATATCACCCTGAGAGAGAGGGACTAAGACACCAGTCAGTGTACAGATATCTCCCTGAGAGAGAGGGACTGAGAGTCACCAGTCAGTGTACAGATATCACCCTGAGAGGGAGGGACTAAGACACCAGTCAGTGTACAGATATCACCCTGAGAGAGAGGGACTAAGACACCAGTCAGTGTACAGATATCACCCTGAGAGAGAGGGGACTGAGAGACACCAGTCAGTGTACAGATATCACCCTGAGAGAGAGGGGACTGAGAGACACCAGTCAGTGTACAGATATCCCCCTGAGAGAGAGGGACTGAGAGACACCAGTCAGTGTACAGATATCACCCTGAGAGAGGGACTGAGAGACACCAGTCAGTGTACAGATATCACCCTGAGAGAGAGGGGACTGAGAGACACCAGTCAGTGTACAGATATCACCCTGAGAGAAAGGGGACTAAGACACCAGTCAGTGTACAGATATCACCCTGAGAGAGAGGGACTAAGACACCAGTCAGTGTACAGATATCACCCTGAGAGAGAGGGACAGAGAGACACCAGTCAGTGTACAGTTATCACCCTGAGAGAGAGGGTCTAAGACACCAGTCAGTGTACAGATATCACCCTGAGAGAAAGGGGACTAAGACACCAGTCAGTGTACAGATATCACCCTGAGAGAGAGGGACAGAGAGACACCAGTCAGTGTACAGTTATCACCCTGAGAGAGAGGGTCTAAGACACCAGTCAGTGTACAGATATCACCCTGAGAGAGAGGGACTGAGACACCAGTCAGTGTACAGATATCACCCTGAGAGAGAGGGGACTGAGAGACACCAGTCAGTGTACAGATATCCCCCTGAGAGAGAGGGACTGAGAGACACCAGTCAGTGTACAGATATCACCCTGAGAGAGAGGGACTGAGAGACACCAGTCAGTGTGCAGATATCACCCTGAGAGAGAGGGGACTGAGAGACACCAGTCAGTGTACAGATATCACCCTGAGAGAGAGGGGACTAAGACACCAGTCAGTGTACAGTTATCACCCTGAGAGAGAGGGACTAAGACACCAGTCAGTGTACTGATATCTCCCTGAGAGAGAGGGACAGAGAGACACCAGTCAGTGTGCAGATATCACCCTGAGAGAGAGGGACTAAGACACCAGTCAGTGTACAGATATCACCCTGAGAGAGAGGGACTAAGACACCAGTCAGTGTACAGATATCACCCTGAGAGAGAGGGACTGAGAGACACCAGTCAGTGTACAGATATCACCCTGAGAGAGAGGGACTAAGACACCAGTCAGTGTACAGATATCACCCTGAGAGAGAGGGACAGAGAGACACCAGTCAGTGTGCAGATATCACCCTGAGAGAGAGGGACTGAGAGACACCAGTCAGTGTACAGATATCACCCTGAGAGAGAGGGGACTGAGAGACACCAGTCAGTGTACAGATATCCCCCTGAGAGAGAGGGACTGAGAGACACCAGTCAGTGTACAGATATCACCCTGAGAGAGAGGGACTGAGAGACACCAGTCAGTGCACAGATATCACCCTGAGAGAGAGGGACTGAGAGACACCAGTCAGTGTGCAGATATCACCCTGAGAGAGAGGGACTAAGACACCAGTCAGTGTACAGATATCACCCTGAGAGAGAGGGACTAAGACACCAGTCAGTGTACAGATATCACCCTGAGAGAGAGGGACTGAGAGACACCAGTCAGTGTACAGATATCACCCTGAGAGAGAGGGACTAAGACACCAGTCAGTGTACAGATATCACCCTGAGAGAGAGGGACAGAGAGACACCAGTCAGTGTGCAGATATCACCCTGAGAGAGAGGGACTGAGAGACACCAGTCAGTGTACAGATATCACCCTGAGAGAGAGGGGACTGAGAGACACCAGTCAGTGTACAGATATCCCCCTGAGAGAGAGGGACTGAGAGACACCAGTCAGTGTACAGATATCACCCTGAGAGAGAGGGACTGAGAGACACCAGTCAGTGCACAGATATCACCCTGAGAGAGAGGGACTGAGACACCAGTCAGTGTACAGATGTCACCCTGAGAGAGAGGGACAGAGAGACACCAGTCAGTGTGCAGATATCACCCTGAGAGAGAGGGGACTGAGAGACACCAGTCAGTGTACAGATATCACCCTGAGACAGAGGGACTGAGAGACACCAGTCAGTGTACAGATATCACCCTGAGAGAGAGGGACTAAGACACCAGTCAGTGTACAGATATCACCCTGAGAGAGAGGGACTGAGAGACACCAGTGTACTGATATCTCCCTGAGAGAGAGGGACTGAGAGACACCAGTCAGTGTACAGATATCACCCTGAGAGAGAGGGACTAAGACACCAGTCAGTGTACAGATATCACCCTGAGAGAGAGGGACTAAGACACCAGTCAGTGTACAGATATCACCCTGAGAGAGAGGGGACTAAGACACCAGTCAGTGTACAGATATCACCCTGAGAGAGAGGGGACTGAGAGACACCAGTCAGTGTACAGATATCACCCTGAGACAGAGGGACTGAGAGACACCAGTCAGTGTACAGATATCACCCTGAGAGAGAGGGACAGAGAGACACCAGTCAGTGTGCAGATATCACCCTGAGAGAGAGGGACTAAGACACCAGTCAGTGTACAGATATCACCCTGAGAGAGAGGGACTGAGAGACACCAGTGTACTGATATCTCCCTGAGAGAGAGGGACTGAGAGACACCAGTCAGTGTACAGATATCACCCTGAGAGAGAGGGACTAAGACACCAGTCAGTGTACAGATATCACCCTGAGAGAGAGGGACTAAGACACCAGTCAGTGTACAGATATCACCCTGAGAGAGAGGGACTAAGACACCAGTCAGTGTACAGATATCACCCTGAGAGAGAGGGACTGAGACACCAGTCAGTGTACAGATATCACCCTGAGAGAGAGGGGACTGAGAGACACCAGTCAGTGTACAGATATCCCCCTGAGAGAGAGGGACTGAGAGACACCAGTCAGTGTACAGATATCACCCTGAGAGAGAGGGACTGAGAGACACCAGTCAGTGTGCAGATATCACCCTGAGAGAGAGGGGACTGAGAGACACCAGTCAGTGTACAGATATCACCCTGAGAGAGAGGGGACTAAGACACCAGTCAGTGTACAGTTATCACCCTGAGAGAGAGGGACTAAGACACCAGTCAGTGTACTGATATCTCCCTGAGAGAGAGGGACAGAGAGACACCAGTCAGTGTGCAGATATCACCCTGAGAGAGAGGGACTAAGACACCAGTCAGTGTACAGATATCACCCTGAGAGAGAGGGACTAAGACACCAGTCAGTGTACAGATATCACCCTGAGAGAGAGGGACTGAGAGACACCAGTCAGTGTACAGATATCACCCTGAGAGAGAGGGACTAAGACACCAGTCAGTGTACAGATATCACCCTGAGAGAGAGGGACAGAGAGACACCAGTCAGTGTGCAGATATCACCCTGAGAGAGAGGGACTGAGAGACACCAGTCAGTGTACAGATATCACCCTGAGAGAGAGGGGACTGAGAGACACCAGTCAGTGTACAGATATCCCCCTGAGAGAGAGGGACTGAGAGACACCAGTCAGTGTACAGATATCACCCTGAGAGAGAGGGACTGAGAGACACCAGTCAGTGCACAGATATCACCCTGAGAGAGAGGGACTGAGACACCAGTCAGTGTACAGATGTCACCCTGAGAGAGAGGGACAGAGAGACACCAGTCAGTGTGCAGATATCACCCTGAGAGAGAGGGGACTGAGAGACACCAGTCAGTGTACAGATATCACCCTGAGACAGAGGGACTGAGAGACACCAGTCAGTGTACAGATATCACCCTGAGAGAGAGGGACAGAGAGACACCAGTCAGTGTGCAGATATCACCCTGAGAGAGAGGGACTAAGACACCAGTCAGTGTACAGATATCACCCTGAGAGAGAGGGACTGAGAGACACCAGTGTACTGATATCTCCCTGAGAGAGAGGGACTGAGAGACACCAGTCAGTGTACAGATATCACCCTGAGAGAGAGGGACTAAGACACCAGTCAGTGTACAGATATCACCCTGAGAGAGAGGGACTAAGACACCAGTCAGTGTACAGATATCACCCTGAGAGAGAGGGGACTAAGACACCAGTCAGTGTACAGATATCACCCTGAGAGAGAGGGGACTGAGAGACACCAGTCAGTGTACAGATATCACCCTGAGACAGAGGGACTGAGAGACACCAGTCAGTGTACAGATATCACCCTGAGAGAGAGGGACAGAGAGACACCAGTCAGTGTGCAGATATCACCCTGAGAGAGAGGGACTAAGACACCAGTCAGTGTACAGATATCACCCTGAGAGAGAGGGACTGAGAGACACCAGTGTACTGATATCTCCCTGAGAGAGAGGGACTGAGAGACACCAGTCAGTGTACAGATATCACCCTGAGAGAGAGGGACTAAGACACCAGTCAGTGTACAGATATCACCCTGAGAGAGAGGGACTAAGACACCAGTCAGTGTACAGATATCACCCTGAGAGAGAGGGACTAAGACACCAGTCAGTGTACAGATATCACCCTGAGAGAGAGGGGACTGAGAGACACCAGTCAGTGTACAGATATCACCCTGAGAGAGAGGGGACTGAGAGACACCAGTCAGTGTACAGATATCACCCTGAGAGAGAGGGACTGAGGGACACCAGTCAGTGTACAGATATCTCCCTGAGAGAGAGGGGACTGAGAGACACCAGTCAGTGTACAGATATCACCCTGAGAGAGAGGGACTGAGGGACACCAGTCAGTGTACAGATATCACCCTGAGAGAGAGGGACTGAGGGACACCAGTCAGTGTACAGATATCACCCTGAGAGAGAGGGACTAAGACACCAGTCAGTGTACAGATATCACCCTGAGAGAGAGGGGACTGAGAGACACCAGTCAGTGTACAGATATCACCCTGAGAGAGAGGGACTAAGACACCAGTCAGTGTACAGATATCTCCCTGAGAGAGAGGGACTGAGAGTCACCAGTCAGTGTACAGATATCACCCTGAGAGAGAAGGACTAAGACACCAGTCAGTGTACAGATATCACCCTGAGAGGGAGGGACTAAGACACCAGTCAGTGTACAGATATCACCCTGAGAGAGAGGGACTAAGACACCAGTCAGTGTACAGATATCACCCTGAGAGAGAGGGGACTGAGAGACACCAGTCAGTGTACAGATATCACCCTGAGAGAGAGGGGACTGAGAGACACCAGTCAGTGTACAGATATCCCCCTGAGAGAGAGGGACTGAGAGACACCAGTCAGTGTACAGATATCACCCTGAGAGAGGGACTGAGAGACACCAGTCAGTGTACAGATATCACCCTGAGAGAGAGGGGACTGAGAGACACCAGTCAGTGTACAGATATCACCCTGAGAGAAAGGGGACTAAGACACCAGTCAGTGTACAGATATCACCCTGAGAGAGAGGGACTAAGACACCAGTCAGTGTACAGATATCACCCTGAGAGAGAGGGACAGAGAGACACCAGTCAGTGTACAGTTATCACCCTGAGAGAGAGGGTCTAAGACACCAGTCAGTGTACAGATATCACCCTGAGAGAGAGGGACTGAGACACCAGTCAGTGTACAGATATCACCCTGAGAGAGAGGGGACTGAGAGACACCAGTCAGTGTACAGATATCCCCCTGAGAGAGAGGGACTGAGAGACACCAGTCAGTGTACAGATATCACCCTGAGAGAGAGGGACTGAGAGACACCAGTCAGTGTGCAGATATCACCCTGAGAGAGAGGGGACTGAGAGACACCAGTCAGTGTACAGATATCACCCTGAGAGAGAGGGGACTAAGACACCAGTCAGTGTACAGTTATCACCCTGAGAGAGAGGGACTAAGACACCAGTCAGTGTACAGATATCACCCTGAGAGAGAGGGACTGAGAGACACCAGTCAGTGTACAGTTATCACCCTGAGTGAGAGGGTCTAAGACACCAGTCAGTGTACAGATATCACCCTGAGAGAGAGGGACTGAGAGACACCAGTCAGTGTACAGTTATCACCCTGAGAAAGAGGGTCTAAGACACCAGTCAGTGTACAGATATCACCCTGAGAGAGAGGGGACTGAGAGACACCAGTCAGTGTACAGATATCACCCTGAGAGAGAGGGACTAAGACACCAGTCAGTGTACAGTTATCTCCCTGAGAGAGAGGGACTGAGAGACACCAGTCAGTGTACAGATATCACCCTGACAGTGACTAAGACACCAGTCAGTGTACAGATATCACCCTGAGAGAGAGGGGACTGAGAGACCAGTCAGTGTACAGATATCACCCTGAGAGAGAGGGACTGAGAGACACCAGTCAGTGTACAGATATCACCCTGAGAGAGAGGGACTGAGACACCAGTCAGTGTACAGATATCACCCTGAGAGAGAGGGACTAAGACACCAGTCACTGTGCAGATATCACCCTGAGAGAGAGGGACTGAGAGACACCAGTCAGTGTACAGATATCACCCTGAGAGAGAGGGACTAAGACACCAGTCAGTGTACAGATATCACCCCAATGTACAAGCACAGGAATATTTCCGATCAATTTATTAGAAGAATATTTGTGAGATATTAAACATTCATTCGTTCAGTTGCTGTTTTCAGTGAGACATTACAGAGCTGATTGAGATTAAGTCTGCAGTTGAACACTAATTACTCTCAGCAGGGGCTGTTGCAATGGTATGAGTTGGTGTGTGGACAAGGGGCCCCTGGGTTTCACAGTGCTTTCCAGTAAAGACCTGACTGAAGCCCCACCGCAAGTTGACGCAGTCAGTGGGGCAAGGGAAAATGCAGAGCAGAAATCGCAAAAGTGAGATGTTTGTGTCCGCAGTGAGAAACCCAGAGGACGGAAGAAAGCGACTGGCTTGCTCGATAAAAGATTCAGCCCTCCATGCGTTCTCCAGCTGGCCCACTCGCGACAGCGTTGTTGGCATAACGGTGCGTCTTCGATCTCAAAGCGTGCCTCGGTCCTGTCAGTTTTGATGAGGAAGCATTTTTTTTCTTCGAAGGAATCAAACTCTTCAGCCAGCTCGCTCGCTCGCTCTCTGTGCCGAGGAACGGTGGGTGGGTGGGGTGGGGGGGGGGGGCGGCCCCCTCAGCCCGTCACTGGATACAGTCCATGACGTGAATCTGCAGCGTGTCCATGTCGGGCGCCAGGTACTGGCACTTGGGGCAGCGGAAGTCTGGCTGCTCATCCGGGATGCTGCGGCGGGACGACGGCTCAGCGGGAGCGTTGAACGGGATCGTGTTTCCACTCTGGACATAATTGCCTGTGGAAGGGGAGGAAAAAGTGAACAAACAGCCCCTCTGCAATTCGGGACATCCCAAAGCGCCTCCGAGCCAACGAAGGACTTTTTTTTTTTCTTGGCTGTAGAAAACGCGGCAGCTGATTTGCACATGGCAAGATCCCACGAACAGGGACATGATGACTCCGGATCAGCGGTTGAAGGATAGATATTGGACCCAGGACACCAGGCAGAACATTCCCCACCACCCCCTCCCCCACCCGACCCTCTGCCCAACACTCTTCCAGAGGCCTCCTTGGTCTGCCCGAGCAGTTTCTCCCCCACCCCGCGCACTCCCCGGCCCCTGCAGAACAGGTCAGGATGTATCCGGAGCACTCACCTGGGCTGGACATCGGTGCGCGGAGGCTGTCGTTGTGCCGCCTCTGCATTTCTTCGATATGTGCCCTGAGAAAGGGGCAAAGAAGAGAGGGTTCTTAAACGGAAGGGAAACACCAGTGGGTCACGAGCGTGCGCGGAGGGCAGGTTTGACCTCGGCAGGTACTTGGCAGACCTACCGTGCGGCGTCCTCCTGATCTGCGCGCAGCTTATTGTACTCCGCCTGCAGTACCAGCAGCCGTTCCTGCTGGAGTTCCTTCTGTTCGTGCAACTTCTCGCGCGCTGAACGCTCAGCGAGGAAATCGGCCTTGAAAACCTCCGCCTGCCGACACAAAGACATCGTGTTCAGAGAAAGAGAGAGAGGAACGAGGCGCGCCTGCTCTCTCTCCTCCCCGCCCCCACACAACAAGCCCTGCACACCTCTTTCTCCCCCAAACCCCCTCAACTCACCACGCCAAGCATACCCCCCCTCGCCTCGCGCCACCGCCCTCCGCCACTGCGTACCTGGGCGTTGAGGACCGGAATGGTCTCCAGCTCGGTCTTCATCCTCTCCGCGTCCTCCTTCAGCTTGTCAATCAGCTCCTGCTTCATCACCAGGGCGTCCTCCGCCTCCCTCAGCTGCTGCATGACTTCGTCCACCTGAATCTGGAGCAGGAACAATCCCACGCGCATGGTGAGCATCGCCTTTTGGGTGGGTTTGGAGGGGGTAGCCGGACAAACCGTTACGCCGAGCGTTAGGAACAGGAGGAGGCCCATTCACCCGCCTCGGTCCCGTAACCCTTGACCCCTTTACCGAACAAAAAAATCTCTCCATCTCAGTGTTGAAATTTTCAACTGATTACCCACCAACCACCCCCTACACTCTGCCCTCCCCGGTGGCCTTGACAGCTTTTCTGGGGCACAAGAGTTACAGATTTCCACTCCCCCTTTGTGCGAACACGTGCTTCCTGAAATCACCCCTGGCGCGAATTTTAAGGTGCTGTCCTCGGAATTTAGCCCTCCCCACCTCCGGGTATCATTCAGGTGAATCCACACTGCACCCCCTTTCATGACTAATAGATCCGCCCTGTGGTAGGGGGCCCAGTCTACCTACAACCACAGGCAGAAGGTGAGTAAGGAGTGATGACCAGGGGCTAGAATTGCTCCCTTGATCTAACACCAACCCCCACTCCGCCGGAAACTGGCCGTGTTTCTGGGATCTTGCTGTGCGCCCACCGCCTCCGGCTACACGGTGATCGTTTCTATGTCGGCGGGGGAGCAGAACTCGGACTTACTTTGTTGTTCTTGCCATCCACGTTGTTTGCCATGACGTCGTAATCCATGAATAGCTGATGGTAGGCGGCCTGTAGCTGTGCAAGCTTCCGTCTGTCGATCAGAGAGATGACACGGTAATCTAGTCTCGTAGGCCTGAACGCTCCCCGGGGCAGCACGTACAGAATATCACCCAGAGTCACAGCTATTCTGAAGTGAGTTACAGACTGGAATCTAATCGAGGGGTTTGGGGGGTTTATATATAGAATAACAGATACCCGGGAGTGAGTTACAGGCTGGAATCTAATTGAGGGGTTTGGGGGGTTTATATATAGAATAACAGATACCCGGGAGTGAGTTACAGACTGGAATCTAATCGAGGGGTTCAGGGGGTTTATATATAGAATAACAGATACCCGGGAGTGAGTTACAGA
Organism: Heterodontus francisci; assembly: GCF_036365525.1. Taxonomy (NCBI): domain Eukaryota; kingdom Metazoa; phylum Chordata; class Chondrichthyes; order Heterodontiformes; family Heterodontidae; genus Heterodontus; species Heterodontus francisci. Next base: position 31,255 of record NW_027141858.1, on the reverse strand, counting down.
CTGGAATCTAATCGGGGGTGGGGGGGGGGAAGGTTTAATCCCTTCAGGAATCCGACGATACTCACTTGTCTTCGGATGCGTTCTGCCGTTCGGTTTTGAGTGCGGACTCGTAGCTGTGCACCGCGATTCGCAGCTGATCGACAGTCACACTGGACTGCTTCTTCTGCAGTTCCATCTCCTGCTCCAACACCCGCAGTTTCTCCTCCGTCCTCCGGCACCTGCACGCGGGCGGAAATCCAAGGAAGGGGGTGGGGGAACAGTGGAGGAGAGGGTGGTGAGAGAGAGTGGCCGCAAAGCTTCGGTGTCCTGCAGACAGCGTTTAACCCCTGCAGGGTGGCAAGCATCCCATAAATCCCAGTTGTTTGCACTGGAGTGCTGACTTGGGTTGCATTAGAGTGTTAAAGTGGAAGTTTGGTGACTGAGGAAGTTCGGTGAGGAGGGAGCGAGGAGCTCCTTTAATTTCCTACCTGTCCTCAGAGTGAGGGGAGCTGAGAGTTTCCAAAGAGCACAGCTGAACTGGTGAGTAAGTCCTGGTGGGTATTTTTCAAAGTGGATTGAATTGTAAGTCATTGTTTTAGCAAGACTTAGTTTTTATTAAATTATTATCTTCTAAAGTTTTAAATTTAAAGGGTTTAGTCATGGCAGGAGAGCTTGAAGCTGTGGTTTGCTCCTCTTGCTGCATGTGGGAATCCGGGATCATTTCCAGTCCCCGGGACCAGCACGTGCGCAGGAAGTGTGTCCAGCTGCAGCTCCTGGAAGCTCGGGGTTTCAGAGCTGGAACGGCGGCTGGAAACACAGTGGAGCATCCGTGAGTCTGAGAGCATTGTGGATAGCACGTATAGAGAGGTGGTCACACCGCAGCTGAAGGGACTTGAAGGAAGGGAATGGATGACCACCAGGCAGTCCAAGAGATTCAGGCAGGTAGTTTAGGAGTCCCCTGGGGTCCCGCTTGCAAATCGGTATTCCAGTTTGGAGGCTGATGAGGCTGGTTCCTCCAGGGAGTGCGGACAGAGCCAGGCTTCTGGCACCACAAGCAGTCTGTCTGTACAGGAAGGGGGAAAGAGAGGAAGAGTAATAGTAATAGGGGATTCTATAGTTAGGGGAACAGATAGGCGCTACTGTGGCCATCAACATGACTCCAGGATGGTGTGTTGCCTCCCTGGTGCCAGGGTCCGGGATGTCACTGAACGGCTGCAGGGCATACTGAAGGGGGAGGGTGATAAGGCAGAGGTCATGGTACATGTTGGTACCAATGACATAAGTAGAAAGAGGGATGAGGTCTTGCATCAAGAATTCAGGGAGTTCAGGAGGGAGGGTTTTAGATTCCTGGACCACTGGGACCGTTTCTGGGGAAGGTGGGACCTGTACAAGCGGGATGGTCTACATCTGAACCAGAGGGGGACTAACATCCTTGCTGGATGGTTTGCTAGTGTTGTTGGGAGGAGTTTAAACTAATTTGGCAGGGGGAGGGGATGCAGACTCCTAGCAGAATAGGGACACAACTAAACACAGGAAAGCAAACAAGTCAGAGGGAATACAGCGGAAGTAAGCTTCAAGGGAGTTTCAGAAGAGTAAGACCAGGATGGAAGGCCTCTACTTTAATGCCAGGAGTATTACAGGTAAAACAGATGAGTTAAGGGCAAGGATTGACACGTGGAATTGTGATATAGTAGCCATCACGGAGACATGGTTGAGGGAGGGGCAGGATTGGCAGCTCAATATCCCGGGATATAGAATCTTCAGGCGAGACAGAGGAGGGGGCATTGCAATATTAGTTAAGGACCCAGTTACTGCAGTAAGGAGAGATGATATCTTGGAGGGGGCATCAAATGAAGCTTTATGGGTAGAGTTTAGGAATATAAAAGGGACAGCCACATTGCTAGGTGTTTATTATAGACCCCCAGATAGTCAGCGGGAAATTGAGGAGCAAATATGTGCACAATTTGCAGAGGTGTGTAAAAATAATAGGGTAATTATATTAGGTGATTTCAACTTTCCCAACATTCATTGGGATAGTCATCGTGTTAAGGGCTTAGATGGAGTGGAGTTCTTAAAATGTATACAGGAGAACTTTTTAGCTCAATATGTAGAGGATCCAACAAGGGAGGGTGCAGTGCTGGACCTAATTCTGGGGAATGAAGCCGGACAGGTGGTTGATGTGTTGGTGGGGGAGCATTTTGGTGATAGCGACCGCAACATGGTACAATTTAAGCTTGTTCTGGAGAAAGAAATAGACAAGTTGCAAAAAAAGGTTTTGGATTGCGGGAGAGCGAATTTTAGTAAAATGAGCAGGATCTTGCCATGGTAGACTGGAAAGAGTTACTTGTCGGGAAATCTACAGAAGAGCAGTGGGGGGCATTCAAAAAGGATATGGGGAGGGTACAGGCCCAACATGTTCCCTCTAGGGTAATAGGTTGGAGCAACAAGCCCAGAGAACCATGGATGACCAGAAACATTCAGGGTACGATGAGAAGGAAAAGAGAGGCTTTTAGCAAATACAAGGAGAGCAAATCAATGGAAGCATTAGTGGAATACAGAAAGTGTAGGGTGGAGCTTAAGAGAGCAAAGAGGGGATAGGAGAAAGCTCTGGCTGGTAAAATTAGGGAAAATCCCAAGATATTCTATAAGTATATCAATGGGAAGAAGATAACCAGGGAAAGAGTAGGACCCATTAGGGACCAAGGGGGAAATTTGTGGATGGAGCCAGAGGACATCGGTACGGTGTTGAACGAATACTTCACATCTGTCTTCACCCAAGAGAAAGAGGATGTAGATATGGAACTTGGAGAGAGAGAGAGACTGTGAGGTTCTTGAGCAAATTGTCATAGGGAGTGACAAGGTATTGGAGGTTTTGGAAGGCTTAAAAGTGGACAAATCTCCAGGTCTGGACGATTTGTGTCCCAGGATGCTGTGGGAGGCGAAGGTGGAGATTGCACGGGCTCTGACCCTAATTTTTAATTCCTCTCTGGCTACGGGGGAGGTGCCAGAGGACTGGAGAACAGCTAATGTGGTCCTACTATTTAAGAAAGGTTGTAGAGATAAGCCAGGGAACTACTGACCTCACGTCACGTCAGTGGTAGGGAAACTTGGAGAAAATTCTGAAGGAGAGAATCTATCTCCACTTGGAGAGGTAAAATTTGATTAGGAATAGTCAGCATGGCTTTGTCAGAGGGAGGTCATGCCTAACAAATTTTACTGAATTTTTTGAGCATGTGACCAGGTGTGTAGATGAGGGGAGTGCAGTTGATGTAGTTTACATGGATTTCAGCAAAGCCTTTGACAAGGTCCCACATGGGAGACTGACTTATCAAGAAAGCAAATGCACATGCGATACAGGGTAACTTGATAAGATGGATTCAAAATTGGCTTAGCTGTCGGAGACAGAGCGATGACAGACGGCTGTTTTAGTGACTGGATGCCAGTGTCCAGTGGCGTACCACAGGGATCTGTGCTGGGTCCCCTATTGTTAGTCATCTATGTCGTTTATATAAATGACAATGTGGGGAGTAGGATCAGTAAGTTCGCAGATGACACAAAGATTGGCCGATTGGTTAACAGTGAGGTTGAGTGTCTTGGGTTACAGGAAGATATAGACGGGATGGTCAAATGGGCAGAAAAGTGGCAGATGGAATTTAACCCTGAAAAGTGTGAGGTGATACACTTTGGAAGGAGTAATGTGACACGGAAGTATTCAATGAATGGCCTGACACTGGGAAGTTCCGAGGAACAAAGGGACCTTGGCGTGTTTGTCCATAGATCTCTGAAGGCAGAAGGGCAGGTTAATAGGGTGGTGAAAAAGGCATATGGGACACTTGCCTTTATCAATCGAGGCATAGATTACAAAAGCAGGGAGGTCATGTTGGAGTTGTACAGAACTTTGGTAAGGCCACAGCTGGAGTACTGTGTGCAATTCTGGTCGCCACATTATAGGAAGGATGTGATTGCACTGGAGGGGGTGCAGAGGCGATTCACCAGGATGTTGCCTGGGATGGAACATTGATTGTTTTCGCTGGAGCAGGGAAGACTGAGGGGTGACCTGATCGAGGTGTACAAGATTATGAGGGTCATGGACAGGCTGGATAGGGAGCAGCTGTTCCCCTTAGTTGAAGGGTCAGTTACGAGGGGTCACAAGTTTAAGGTGAGGGGCGGGAGGTTTAAGGGGGAATTTGAGGAAGAACTTTTTTACCCAGAGGGTGGTGACGGTCTGGAATGCACTGCCTGGGAGGGTGGTAGAGGCGGGTTGCCTCACATCCTTTTACAAAGTACCTGGATGAGCACTTGGCACGTCATAACATTCAAGGCTATGGGCCAAGTGCTGGCAAATGGGATTAGGTAGACAGGTCAGGTGTTTTAATGCATCGGTGCAGACTCGATGGGCTGAAGGGCCTCTTCTGCACTGTATTATTCTGTGAAAACCGACCTCTTTGACTAAGCTTTCAGTTGCCTATCCCCGACGATCTCCTTATGCAGCTTGGGGTCAAGTTCTGTCTGGTCTATGAAGCACCTGGGGACTTGTTACTGCGTTAATGGCGCTATATGAATGCAACTGTTGCTCAATGAGCAACGACCGGCGTGAAGGGCCAGCGAACGTCCAGGGGAAGAGCGGGACCGAAATCCACTGCGATTCACCCCATGGTCGATCATCCTGTTCAAGCACGCACCGTCCGGTGGGTGCTGGCCATGTCAAAGATGGGGAGTTGGACTGTCTTCGTCTTACCATGGCGAGAGTTGGGAAGAGGGATTAGCTGTCACCCCTCCCCCCATTGTTCCGATTCTCCCCAATGGATTACCCGTGCCGCCCTGGACAGGCGCAGACACTCAATCTAAACGTGGTGCCACACTCACTTCTGCTCGATCTCCGAGCACTGCTGGGTCTTCACCTCCAGACTGTTCTGGCTGTCCTGCAATTCGGCCAGGAGAGACGTCACCTGTGCCTTGAGAGAGGCCTGGTCCTCAGTCATTTGCTGCAAGACAGTACAACTTCTATCAATCGATAATATTCAACAGATATACCCCACAACCTTCACTGTAACACTCTGATATATCCCACACCCCTCACTGTAACACTCTGTTATATCCCACACCCATCACTGTAACACTCTGATGTATCCCACACTCCTCTCTGTACTGAGGGAGCACCACGCTGTCGGAGGGTCAGTACTGAAGGAGTGCCGCACTGTCGGAGCTGCCTCTTTCAAGATGAGACGTTAAACCCGAGGCCCCCGCCTGCCCCCTCAGGTGGATGTAAAGGATCCCATGGCCACTATTGGAAGAGCAGGAGGAGTTCTCCACGGTGTCCTGGGACCGATATTTATCCCTCAACCGACATCACCAAAGCGGATGATGTGGCATTTGTTACCCTGTTGTTTATGGGATCTTGCTGTGTGATAATTGGCTGCCACGTTTGCTACAGCAGGCGCTTTGGGACGTCTGGAAGCGGTGAAAGGCCCTGGGGAAACGGGACTCGGTGTAGTACTCTCCTCCTCCTGTGCTACCTCCTCCCGAAGCCCCCGGGGCCCGGGCCACTTGCCTCACCTCGAGCTGCTTGCTGAGGCCTTGCAGCTTTTGCTCGCTGGCCACTTTCTGTTCTTGCAGCTCTGCCTCCTGCCGTCTGAGCCTCTCCTGCGACTGCTCGAACTGCGCGATTCGCGTCTGCACCAAAGTCAGTTTGTGCTGCAGGTCCGATTTCCTACAGGCAGAATAAACAACTCACATTTATCCAGCAACTATAACGGCACAAGGCGCTCGCAAATAGTCACAACTTCTGACCCCGAGCCACATCAGGGACGGGCGACCGAAAGCTCGGTCAAAGAGGTCGGTTTTAAGGAGGAGAGGGAGAGGCGGGAGGGTTAGGGTGGGAATTCCAGAGCTTAGGGCCCCAGGCAGCTGAAGGCACGGCAGCCAATGGATGGAGCGACGGGAATCGTCTTCCCCCTCTGGTTCTTTTCCCGATTATCGTAAATCTGTGTCCCTCTGGTTACCGGCCCTCCCGCCACTGGAAACAGTTTCTCCTGATTTATTGCATCGAAACCCTTCCTGATTCTGAACGCCCCGATTAAATCTCCCCTTAACCTTCTCTGCTCGAAGGAGAACAATCCCAGCTTCTCCCAGTCTCCCTACGTCGCCAAATGATTCAATTCTGACTCGTCAGCCAGTAATTATAGAGCTTCCCAGCACTGAAACAGGCCATTCGGCCCAACTGTACAAACCTTCCTTCATAATCCAGGCCGACACTCCCAATGAGGGTGCGCCACACTGTCAGAGGGGCGGTACTGAGGGAGTGCTGCACTGTCGGAGTTGCCGTCTTTCAGGATGAGACGTCAAACCCGAGGCCCCGGTCTGCCCTCTCAGGTGGATGTAAAAGATCCCACGGACGCTATTGGAGCCTGTGGGGGGTGGGGGGGGAGCGGAAGTGGGGCGCTCTCCCTGGTGTCCTGAAGCCGATATGTATCCCTCGACCAACCTCAAACTGGAAAATACATTATAGTCGGTCATGCAACTCATTGGCTGTTTTTGGGATCTTGCTGTGCACATTGTTGAAAAGTGGGGGGGGGGGGTGGTCAGGTGGAGGGGTTTAGGAAAAAGATAATCAGCCCAGCTTCCTCATCACAACAGGAAATCACGAGTTGGGGAGCTTCGGTTGTCGGGTGAGGGCAGGATCTGGGCTCGGATGCGAAGCCCCCTGTAGCTGAATATCCCACCAACCCCCCGCCCACCAACCCCCCGCCCCCCCCCCCCACCGATCTCAAACTCACTCGCTCTCCGCAATCTTCAGTTTGCTCATCCCGTCCTCCAGTTTGATCTCGACAGCTGTATTGGCCGGACTTGAGCTGTGGGCGGGAGGGTGAAGCAGACGGCAATGAGTTACTTTATTGGACTCGCGATCGAGATTCCCCGACTAATGCCCCAGAGACATGGGTTTAAAATCCCATTGAATTTAAATTCAATAAATCTGGAATTTAAAAAAAAAAAGAGCCAATCTGGTTCACTCATGTCTTTCAGGGAAGGAAATCTGCCGTCCTCACCTGGTCTGGCCTCCATGTGACTCCAGATCCACAGCAATGTGGTTGTCTCTTAACTGCCCTCTGAAATGGCCGGGCAAGACACTCTGTTATCAAGGGCACGCACTTTTAATTATCTACAGAGGTACACATTACAAACATGTACTCCTAACCCGACCACCACAGTTTTCAGTCTGTTCCTATTTGTAGGAGCACGAGTGAATCCTCAGTTAATGCTCAACACAAATGATGTGCAATTAACAGACCCTGGCCTAGTTGAAAATCGGAACTCCTCGATCCACTCAGATCTGTTTCAGGGCGGCAGTGGGAGCATAGAATGTTACGCATTGGATCAGTGAAAACGTACATTTTCCCAAAATAACTGTGACGCCAGAGAGACAGAGATAAAGACAGAGAGTGAGAGAGAGAGGCAGAGAGTGACCGAGAGGAAGTGACAGAAAGGGAGAGACAGAGCGAGAGGAAAAGAAAGACAAAGTGAGAGAAATGCAGAGTGAGACAGAGATAGAGTGAGAGGAGAGAGAGGGAGCGTGCTAGAACAGATGATAGAGATAGAGCAGACAGGAAGAGAGGGAGGAAGAGAGAGACAAGAGTTGGAGAAAGATAAAGAGAGACAGACACACAAGAAGAGAGTAACAGGCGGATAGGGACACAGGCCGGTAGCCTTTGAGGATATGTACCTGACTGGGGATGCCACTGCTGCTTGCTGCTGTGTCTCTGGTCCCTGCTCCTCGTTCCTCTCCTGAAAGACAGGGTGTGTTAGTGACGGAGGGGGGCGGGGGTCTCCTTGGACACAAGCAGGGCTCGGTGCGGACAACAGTCGCAGAGACACTGTGTCAGGCATTACCTCTCCTCCCCCAAATCAACAAGTCAAAATCCCACCCCCCACCCCCAACTTTCCCTTTTCTTTCTCTTCCTTCAGCTCTCACTGGAGTAAGTGTGTTGGCCGTGCCTCCGTGGGGTCACTCCCGCCCTCAGAGTCCGAAGGTAGCCGCGCTGTCGGAGGGTCAGTGCCGAGGGAGCGCCGCGCTGTCGGAGGGTCAGTGCCGAGGGAGCGCCGCGCTGTCGGGAGTAGTGCGAGAGTCCAGGTGCTGGATTGGCTCCCTGACGTGCTATAATATCTACACTTCAAGACAACGGGTTTATGTGACAATATACTGTGCCATCGCTCCCTGGACAGAACCTGCGAGGGCCGATGGAGGGGTCATCGAGGGGATGGCAGGGGGTGTGAGGCACTGGGCATCTCCTCTCTCCAGAAGTCGGCCGCCCACCTGTATAACAACGAGGGACCCCGCCACCGCCAGCTTGCGCCGCAATTCCTGGTTCTCCGCCCGCAACGTCTTCAGGACTTCCTCCAGCTCCTCCTTCCGAGCCCTCAGCAGCAGCAGGAACTCATTACCCTCGATCTGAAGCGAACAACACGGAGCGAGACTGAGTGCCGGTGAGAGGGAGCAGGCGGGGAAACACACCTTTGTTCAGTTTAATAATGAAAAAGAGGAAGTGGAAAGATACAGGGAGAGAAGGAAGAGGGGGCAGGGTGTGCCACTCACCGAGTGCCCTATCTCATCCAGGTTGTCTGGGCTGGCGATGCAGTTCGCAACCCTGGCCACTAGAGGGAGCAATGGTGGCCGCTGTGGCGCCCCCCCCCTCCCCCCCCACCCCGTGGAGTTTCCGGGGAAATGATGTGGCCGGGTCAAATCTCACCCACATCTCAGACCTTCCACCCTGCCCCCGCTCCATACGCCAGCTCACCTGGGCTCCACCCGTCACTTGATCCGATGGCCCCTCCTCCAGGCCCTGGCCGACCACATTGGCGAACATGCTCTGACTGATGGTGGTGTAGGAGGCAAGGGAGCTCCTGGCACTGCCAACCTGCAGCCCGGCCGCCTGCACAGGCACAAAGCAACCAGTCAGAAACCGGGGTGGGGTGGAGACCCCGGGGACCCAGGCCTTGAGGAGGGGGCAGGGTTAGGGGGAGAGTTAATAGAACTCGACCCGGGCACAAGCACTGAGTTAAGCAAGAGTGGTCAAACTCCGAGAGAGAGAGACAAGATGGCAAGACCGAGTGAGCAAACTAGCGAGCCACGGAGGCAGGATGTGCAGAGGTGGGGGCATGGAGAGAGAGAGGAGGGAGGGAGGGGTGCGGGGGGAGAGAGAGGAGGGAGGGGTGCGGGGGAGAGAGAGGAGGGAGGGGTGCGGGGGAGAGAGAGGAGGGAGGGGTGCGGGGGAGAGAGAGGAGGGAGGGGGTGCGGGGGAGAGAGAGGAGGGAGGGGTGCGGGGGAGAGAGAGGAGGGAGGGGTGCGGGGAGAGAGAGGAGGGAGGGGTGCGGGGGAGGGAGAGGAGGGAGGGGTGCGGGGGAGGGAGAGGAGGGAGGGGTGCGGGGGAGGGAGAGGAGGGAGGGGTGCGGGGGAGGGAGAGGAGGGAGGGGTGCGGGGGAGGGAGAGGAGGGAGGGGTGCGGGGGAGGGAGGGGTGCGGGGGAGGGAGAGGAGGGAGGGGTGCGGGGGAGGGAGGGGTGCGGGGGAGAGAGAGAGAGAGAGAGGAGGGAGGAGGGGTGCGGGGGAGAGAGAGAGAGGAGGGAGGAGGGGTGCGGGGGAGAGAGAGAGAGAGAGGAGGGGAGGAGGGGTGCGGGGGAGAGAGAGAGAGAGAGAGGAGGGAGGGGTGCGGGGGAGAGGGAGAGAGAGAGAGAGAGAGGAGGGAGGGGTGCGGGGGAGAGAGAGAGAGAGAGAGAGAGGAGGGAGGGGTGCGGGGGAGAGAGAGAGGAGGGAGGGGTGCGGGGGAGAGAGAGAGAGAGAGAGAGGAGGGAGGGGTGCGGGGGAGAGAGAGAGAGAGAGAGAGGAGGGAGGGGTGCCGGGGAGAGAGAGAGAGAGAGAGAGAGGAGGGAGGGGTGCGGGGGAGAGAGAGAGAGAGAGAGAGAGAGGAGGGAGGGGTGCGGGGGAGAGAGAGAGAGAGAGAGAGGAGGGAGGGGTGCGGGGGAGAGAGAGGAGGGAGGGGTGCGGGGGAGAGAGAGGAGGGAGGGGTGCGGGGGAGGGAGAGGAGGGAGGGGTGCGGGGGAGGGAGGGGTGCGGGGGAGGGAGGGGTGCGGGGGAGAGAGAGGAGGGAGGGGTGCGGGGGAGGGAGGGGTGCGGGGGAGGGAGAGGAGGGAGGGGTGCGGGGGAGGGAGAGAGAGAGAGGAGGGAGGGGTGCGGGGGAGAGAGAGAGAGAGAGAGGAGGGAGGGGTGCGGGGGAGAGAGAGAGAGAGGAGGGAGGGGTGCGGGGGAGAGAGAGAGAGAGAGGAGGGAGGGGGTGCGGGGGGGAGAGAGAGAGAGAGAGAGAGAGGAGGGAGGGGTGCGGGGGAGAGAGAGAGAGAGGAGGGAGCGATGCGGGGGAGAGAGAGAGAGAGAGGAGGGAGGGGTGCGGGGGAGATAGAGAGGAGGAGGGGTGCGGGGGAGATAGAGAGGAGGGAGGGGTGCGGGGGAGATAGAGAGGAGGGAGGGGTGCGGGGGAGATAGAGAGGAGGGAGGGGTGCGGGGAGATAGAGAGGAGGGAGGGGTGCGGGGGAGATAGAGAGGAGGGAGGGGTGCGGGGGAGATAGAGAGGAGGGAGGGGTGCGGGGGAGATAGAGAGAGGAGGGAGCGATGCGGGGGAGATAGAGAGAGGAGGGAGCGATGCGGGGGAGAGAGAGAGAGGAGGGAGCGATGCGGGGGAGAGAGAGAGAGAGAGAGAGAGGAGGGAGCGATGCGGGGGAGAGAGAGAGAGAGGAGGGAGCGATGCGGGGGAGAGAGAGAGAGAGGAGGGAGCGATGCGGGGGAGAGAGAGAGAGAGAGGAGGGAGCGATGCGGGGGAGAGAGAGAGAGAGAGGAGGGAGCGATGCGGGGGAGAGAGAGAGAGAGAGGAGGGAGCGATGCGGGGGGAGAGAGAGAGGAGGGAGCGATGCGGGGGGGAGAGAGAGAGGAGGGAGCGATGCGGGGGAGAGAGAGAGAGAGAGGAGGGAGCGATGCGGGGGAGAGAGAGAGAGAGGAGGGAGCGATGCGGGGGGGAGAGAGCGAGGAGGGAGCGATGCGGGGGGGAGAGAGAGAGGAGGGAGCGATGCGGGGGGGAGAGAGAGAGGAGGGAGCAATGCGGGGGAGAGAGAGAGAGAGAGAAGGGAGGGGTGCAGGGGAGAGAGAGAGAGAGGAGGGAGCGAAGCGGGGGAGAGAGAGAGAGAGATGAGGGAGCGGTGCGGGAGAGAGAGAGAGATGAGGGAGGGGTGCGGAGAGAGGTGGGAGGGGTGCGGAGGAGAGGTGGGAGGGGTGCGGGGGAGACAGAAGGGAGGGAGGGGTGCGGGGGAGAGAGGAGGGGGGGGTGCGGGGGGGGGAGAGGAGGGAGGCAGGGGTGCGGGGGGGGGAGAGGAGGGAGGCAGGGGGTGCGGGGGGGGAGAGAGAGAGGAGGGAGGGGTGCGGGGGAGAGAGAGAGAGAGGAGGGAGGGGTGCGGGGAGAGAGAGAGAGAGGAGGGAGGGGTGCGGGGGAGAGAGAGAGAGAGGAGGGAGGGGTGCGGGGAGAGAGAGAGAGAGGAGGGAGGGGTGCGGGGGAGAGAGAGAGAGAGGAGGGAGGGGTGCGGGGGAGAGAGAGAGAGGAGGGAGGGGTGCGGGGGAGAGAGAGAGAGAGGAGGGAGGGGTGCGGGGGAGAGAGAGAGAGAGAGGAGGGAGGGGTGCGGGGGAGAGAGAGAGAGAGGAGGGAGGGGTGCGGGGGAGAGAGAGAGAGAGGAGGGAGGGGTGCGGGGGAGAGAGAGAGAGAGGAGGGAGGGGTGCGGGGGAGAGAGAGAGAGAGGAGGGAGGGGTGCGGGGGAGAGAGAGAGAGAGGAGGGAGGGTGCGGGGGAGAGAGAGAGAGAGGAGGGAGGGGTGCGGGGGAGAGAGAGAGAGAGGAGGGAGGGGTGCGGGGAGAGAGGAGGGAGGGGTGCGGGGGAGAGAGGAGGGAGGGGTGCGGGGGAGAGAGAGAGGAGGGAGGGGTGCGGGGGAGATAGAGAGAGAGAGGAGGGAGGGGTGCGGGGGAGAGAGGTGAGCGGACGGGAAGAGGGAGGGGAGGGAGGTGAGGGGACGGGAAGAGGGAGGGGAGGTGAGGGGACGGGAAGAGGGAGGGGAGGTGAGGGGACGGAAGAGGGAGGGGAGGTGAGGGGACGGGAAGGGGGAGGGAGGGTGTAAGGGGCAGTAGGATGTGGCGCGGGTCGAGTGGTACAGGATGTAGGAGGGGGTGGAGGGATGGAGATAGAGGGGATAGGAGGGTGTAGCGGGGGGGGGGGGGGGGAGGTGAGTGTAGGTGTTGGAGGGTTTAGAGGGGCTGTAGCGGAGGGTGTCGGCTGTAGCAGACAGTAGGTACCTTTCCCTCCTCATATTCTCCCTCTGCACGTCTCTGCAGGTCGCTGTTCGCTGCCCTGAGCTGCTCCACCAGGGCTCTGGCCTCCTGGAACTTCCGGGCCAGGAATACCTTCTCTTCCCGGTTTTTCAGTTGGAATTGCTGCAGCTCCTCGCATCTCTCCTTCAGGGCCTGGTTACTCTGTCGAATCGCCTCTGTCAGAACAGCAAGAGCTGTTAGCTACACCTTGACAAAAAACCTCACCCTTTAAAGGGGCAGGTCCGCCATTCAATAAAGGTCACTGTCACCTCCCTCGACCCCACCTTCTCCCCTCACTCCACGTATCGCTCGAGGTTCATTTCAACCACCCCCCCCACTTTACCTCGGAGGTTGGCGTTTTCCGACTGGAGGTCGCGGTTGAGCTGCAGGGCGCCTCCCAGGCTGTTGAGGTCGGGCCCCTGGGAGCAGGTCATGTTGAGGGCCCCCCTCGGCCGGTTGCCCAGCGACCCCTCATCGCAGTCGCCTCCGAGTCGTTGCTCAGGCTCCCGCTGGGCTGAACCATCGCTGCAAGTGACGCCCCCTGACTCCGAGACATGTGGGTGGGTCCGCAAAAAAAGTGGCCAACCTGAAGGAGGAAACGGGAGATGGTCAATGAACATATAAGACCCACAGCAATGTGGTTGACTTTTACATAGTCATACTTACGGAATCATACCTTACAGACAATGTCCCAGACACCGCCATCACCATCCCCGGGTCTGTCCTCTCCCACCGGCAGGACAGACCCACCAGAGGTGGCAGCACAGTGGTATACAGGCGGGAGGGAGTTGCCCTGGGAGTCCTCAACATCGACTCCGGACCCCATGAGGTCTCATGGTATCAGGTCAAACATGGGCAAGGGAACCTCCTGCTAATTACCACATACCGCCCTCCCTCAGCTGATGAGTCAGTACTCCTCCATGTTGAACAGCACTTGGAGGAAGCACTGAGGGTGGCGAGGGCACAGAATGTGCTCTGGGTGGGGGACTTCACTGTCCGTCACCAAGGGTGGCTCGGTAGCACCACTACTGACCGAGCTGGCCGAGTCCTAAAGGACATATCTGCTAGACTGTGTCTGCGGCAGGTGGTGGGGGAACCAACAAGAGGGAAAAACATACTTGACCTCGTCCTCACCAATCTGCCTGCCGCAGATGCTTCTGTCCATGACAGTATTGGTAGGAGTGACCACCGCACAGTCCTTGTGGAGACTAGGTCCTGCCTTCACATTGAGGATACCCTCCATCGTGTTGTGTGGCACTATCACCGTGCTAAATGGGATAGATTTCGAACAGATCTAGCAATGCAAAACTGGGCATCCATGAGGCGCTGTGGGCCAACAGCAGCAGCAGAATTGTACTCAACCACAATCTGTAACCTCATGGCCCGGCATATCCCCCACTCTACCATTACCATCAAGCCAGGAGACCAACCCTGGTTTCAATGAAGAGTGCAGGGGGGCATGCCAGGAGCAGCACCAGGCATACCTCAAAATGAGGTGTCAGCCTGGTGAAGCTACAACACAGGACTACCTGCGTGCCAAACTGCGTAAGCAGCATGCAATAGACAGAGCTAAACGATCCCATAACCAACGGATCAGATCTAAGCTCTGCAGTCCTGCCACATCCAGCCGTGAATGGTGGTGGACAATTAAACAACTAACTGCAGGAGGTGGCTCCACAAATTTCCCCGTCCTCAATGATGGGGGAGCCCAGCACATCAGTGTAAAAGACAAGGCTGAAGCATTTGCAACAATCTTCAGCCAGAAGTGCCGAGTTGATGATCCATCTCGGCCTCCTCCTGAAGTCCCCAGCATCACAGATGTCAGACTTCAGCCAATTCGATTCACTCCACGTGATATCAAGAAATGACTGAAGGCACTGGATACTGCAAAGGTTATGGGCCCTGACAATATTCCGGCAATAGTACTGAAGACCTGTGCTCCAGAACTTGCCGTGCCCCTAGCCAAGCTGTTCCAGTACAGCTACAACACTGGCATCTACCCTGCAATGTGGAAAATTGCCCAGGTATGTCCTGTACACAAAAAGCAGGACAAGTCCAACCCGGCCGATTACCACCCCATCAGCCTACTCTCAATCATCAGTAAAGTGATGGAAGGTGTCGTCGTCAGTGCTATCAAGCGGCACTTGCTTAGCAATAACCTGCTCAGTGACGCTCAGTTTGGTTTCGCCAGGGCCACTCAGCTCCTGACCTCATTCCAGCCTTGGTCCAAACACGGACAAAAGAGCTGAACTCAAGAGGTGAGGTGAGAGTGACTGCCCTTGACGTCAAGCAGCATTTGACCGAGTATGGCATCGAGGAGCCCTAGCAAAACTGGAGTCAATGGGAATCAGGGGAAAACCCTCTGCTGGTTGGAGTCATACCTAGCACAAAGGAAGATGGCTGTGGTTGTTGGAGGTCAATCATCTGAGCTCCAGGACATCACTGCAGGAGTTCCTCAGGGAAGTGTCCTCAGCCAAACCATCTTCAGCTGCTTCATCAATGACCTTCCTTCAATCATAAGATCAGAAGTGGGGATGTTCACTGATGATTGCACAATGTTCAGCACCATTCGCGACTCCTCAGATACTGAAGCAGTCCGTGTAGAAATGCAGCAAGACCTGGACAATATTTAGGCTTGGGCTGATAAGTGGCAAGTAACATTTGCGCCACACAAGTGCCAGGCAATGACCATCTCCAACAAGAGAGAATCTAACCATCTCCCCTTGACATTCAATGACATTACCATCGCTGAATCCCCCACTATCAACATCCTGGGGGTCACCATTGACCAGGAACTGAACTGGGCCAGCCATATAAATACTGTGGCTACAAGAGCAGGTCAGAGGCTGGGAATCCTGCAGCGAGTAACTCACCTCCTGACTCCCCAAAGCCTGTCCACCATCTACAAGGCATAAGTCAGGAGTGTGATGGAATACTCTCCACTTGGCTGGATGGGTGCAGCTCCAACAACAAGCATCGGGGGGAGGGGTGAAAGGTTATCGGGGGGTCAGCAGAACTGTGGAGCCCAGGTTACCATCAGTCCAGCCATGATCTTATTGCCTGGCCGAGGAGCCCTGTGGCCAGCTCCTGCCCCCAATTCGCCTGAATCGGTAACAAGGGGCATTTGGACAGGATTAGGGAATGGAAATATTACCATGCACCGCCCCACACCCACACATAGGGTTAAAATACTGACAACATGGGCCCATTGAGGCCCCCGTGTCGACAGCAGCACTTGCGAGGGGGACGAGACAGCCGGAGGGGTGGCATATTAAGATGGCGGGTGCAACTGGATGTGAGGGAGGTCAACAGCATCGCTGGCAATCTTTCCAATGCCTGCCAGGAGAGGACCAAGGGCAATTGCAACAGCTATTCCAGCACAGCAACTCTCTCCCCACACACACACACACAGCAAGTCTCCATTTGAGGAAAGGCGTTTGCTTTGGGGATTTTTCTTTCTTCTCCCCCCCACCCCCCCCCCCCCCCCCCCCCCGCCCGTTAAAACTCAGTAGAAACTTGCAACACAAAACAAAAGGGGGAAGAGAATGGAAGGACGGGCGCGGGAGAGAAGGCCTGCAAACGAGACAGAAGCAAAAGAAAAGGCAATCCGGAAGGAGCAGGAGGCACAGAGAGAGAGAGAGCAAGAAATGGGTCAAATGTTGCAAATAACACGCGGCCGAACGAATGGAACGTTGCCCGGGAGGGATAGAACGTTGCCCGGGAGAAACAGACACATTGTGTCAATTACGCGCTACAATGTATCCGGGGCTGGAAATTTCTCAATGGCCGAGGCAGCAGCTCCGGGCGCCCGTTCTCTCGCCCACCACCGCCCCCCCCCCCAGGTTACCTGCTCCTCCCTCGGTTGACCGACCCCGCAACTCTGTGTCCTTCACCCGCTTCTCTCCTTGGGGCAGCCCGCGGCCCGGTCGCGATTTCCAAGGTGCAAACAGAGACCGAGTGATGCAGTCACATCCGAACTTTCACTTTCGTTACTGGTTCCGACAACAGGACGATGCAGGAAGACATTTCCACCCCCACCCCGGTTAAAGGGTGCAGGGGAATGTGCCCACCCACCCACCTCTACTAAATACTGACACACTCCCCCGCAGAACCCCCCTGTAAATACTGACACACTCCGCCGGGCCCCCCCTGTAAATACTGACACACTCCCCCGGGCCCCCCCTGTAAATACTGACACACTCCCCGCAGACCCCCTGTAAATACTGACACACTCCCCGGGGACCCCCTGTAAATACTGACACACTCCCCCGGGCCCCCCCTGTAAATACTGACACACTCCCCGCAGATCCCCCTGTAAATACTGACACACTCTCCCGGGAACCCCTGTAAATACTGACACACTCCCCCGGGCCCCCCCTGTAAATACTGACACACTCCCCCGGGGACCCCCTGTAAATACTGACACACTCCCCCGGGCCCCCCCTGTAAATACTGACACACTCCCCGCAGATCCCCCTGTAAATACTGACACACTCCCCGCAGACCCCCCTGTAAATACTGACACACTCCCCGGGGACCCCCTGTAAATACTGACACACTCCCCGCAGACCCCCCTGTAAATACTGACACACTCCCCGGGAACCCCCTGTAAATACTGACACACTCCCCCGCAGACCCCCCTGTAAATACTGACACACTCCCCGGGACCCCCTGTAAATACTGACACACTCCCCCGCAGACCCCCCTGTAAATACTGACACACTCCCCCGCAGACCCCCCTGTAAATACTGACACACTCCCCCGCAGACCCCCCTGTAAATACTGACACACTCCCCCGCAGACCCCCCTGTAAATACTGACACGCTCCCCGCAGACCCCCCTGTAAATACTGACACACTCCCCGCAGATCCCCCTGTAAATACTGACACACTCCCCCGCAGACCCCCCTGTAAATACTGACACGCTCCCCGCAGACCCCCCTGTAAATACTGACACACTCCCCCGCAGACCCCCCTGTAAATACTGACACACTCCCCCGGGACCCCCCTGTAAATACTGACACACTCCCCCGGGAACCCCCTGTAAATACTGACACACTCCCCGCAGACCCCCCTGTAAATGCTGACACACTCCCCCGGGACCCCCTGTAAATACTGACACTCTCCCCCGGGAACCCCCTGTAAATACTGACACACTCCCCGCAGACCCCCCTGTAAATACTGACACACTCCCCCGGGAACCCCCTGTAAATACTGACACACTCCCCGCAGACCCCCCTGTAAATACTGACACACTCCCCCGGGACTCCCCTGTAAATACTGACACACTCCCCCGGGAACCCCCTGTAAATACTGACACACTCCCCGCAGACCCCCCTGTAAATACTGACACACTCCCCGCAGACCCCCCTGTAAATACTGACACACTCCCCCGGGACCCCCCTGTAAATACTGACACACTCCCCCGGGACCCCCCTGTAAATACTGACACACTCCCCGCAGAACCCCCTGTAAATACTGACACACTCCCCCGGGACCCCCCTGTAAATACTGACACACTCCCCGCAGACCCCCCTGTAAATACTGACACACTCCCCCGGGACCCCCCTGTAAATACTGACACACTCCCCCGGGAACCCCCTGTAAATACTGACACACTCCCCGCAGACCCCCCTGTAAATACTGACACACTCCCCCGGGACCCCCCTGTAAATACTGACACACTCCCCCGGGAACCCCCTGTAAATACTGACACACTCCCCCGCAGACCCCCCTGTAAATACTGACACACTCCCCCGCAGACCCCCCTGTAAATACTGACACACTCCCCGGGGACCCCCTGTAAATACTGACACACTCCCCCGGGAACCCCCTGTAAATACTGACACACTCCCCGCAGAACCCCCTGTAAATACTGACACACTCCCCGCAGACCCCCCTGTAAATACTGACACACTCCCCCGCAGACCCCCCTGTAAATACTGACACACTCCCCGGGGACCCCCCCTGTAAATACTGACACACTCCCCCGGGAACCCCCTGTAAATACTGACACACTCCCCCGGGCCCCCCCAGTAAATACTGACACACTCCCCCGGGCCCCCCCTGTAAATACTGACACACTCCCCGCAGACCCCCCTGTAAATACTGACACACTCCCCCGGGACCCCCCTGTAAATACTGACACACTCCCCCGGGCCCCCCCAGTAAATACTGACACACTCCCCGCAGACCCCCCTGTAAATACTGACACACTCCCCGCAGACCCCCCTGTAAATACTGACACACTCCCCCGGGACCCCCCTGTAAATACTGACACACTCCCCCGGGCCCCCCCAGTAAATACTGACACACTCCCCGCAGATCCCCCTGTAAATACTGACACACTCCCCGGGGACCCCCCTGTAAATACTGACACACTCCCCCGGGAACCCCCTGTAAATACTGACACACTCCCCGCAGATCCCCCTGTAAATACTGACACACTCCCCCGGGAACCCCCTGTAAATACTGACACACTCCCCCGCAGACCCCCCTGTAAATACTGACACACTCCCCCGCAGACCCCCCTGTAAATACTGACACACTCCCCGGGGACCCCCTGTAAATACTGACACACTCCCCCGGGAACCCCCTGTAAATACTGACACACTCCCCGCAGAACCCCCTGTAAATACTGACACACTCCCCGCAGACCCCCCCTGTAAATACTGACACACTCCCCGCAGACCCCCTGTAAATACTGACACACTCCCCGCAGACCCCCCTGTAAATACTGACACACTCCCCCGGGGACCCCCTGTAAATACTGACACACTCCCCGGAGGACCCCCTGTAAATACTGACACACTCCCCCGGGAACCCCCTGTAAATACTGACACACTCCCCGCAGAACCCCCTGTAAATACTGACACACTCCCCCGGGCCCCCCCTGTAAATACTGACACTCTCCCCCGGGCCCCCCCAGTAAATACTGACACACTCCCCACAGAACCCCCTGTAAATACTGACACTCTCCCCGCAGAACCCCCTGTAAATACTGACACACTCCCCGCAGAACCCCCTGTAAATACTGACACACTCCCCGCAGACCCCCCTGTAAAGACTGACACACTCCCCCGGGACCCCCTGTAAATACTGACACACTCCCCGCAGATCCCCCTGTAAATACTGACACACTCCCCCGGGAACCCCCTGTAAATACTGACACACTCCCCGCAGACCCCCCTGTAAATACTGACACACTCCCCGCAGACCCCCCTGTAAATACTGACACACTCCCCGCAGACCCCCCTGTAAATACTGACACACTCCCCGCAGAACCCCCTGTAAATACTGACACACTCCCCCGGGAACCCCCGGTAAATACTGACACACTCCCCGCAGACGCCCCTGTAAATACTGACACACTCCCCCGGGGACCCCCTGTAAATACTGACACACTCCCCGGAGGACCCCCTGTAAATACTGACACACTCCCCCGGGAACCCCCTGTAAATACTGACACACTCCCCGCAGAACCCCCTGTAAATACTGACACACTCCCCCGGGCCCCCCCTGTAAATACTGACACTCTCCCCCGGGCCCCCCCAGTAAATACTGACACACTCCCCACAGAACCCCCTGTAAATACTGACACTCTCCCCGCAGAACCCCCTGTAAATACTGACACACTCCCCGCAGAACCCCCTGTAAATACTGACACACTCCCCGCAGACCCCCCTGTAAAGACTGACACACTCCCCCGGGACCCCCTGTAAATACTGACACACTCCCCGCAGATCCCCCTGTAAATACTGACACACTCCCCCGGGAACCCCCTGTAAATACTGACACACTCCCCGCAGACCCCCCTGTAAATACTGACACACTCCCCGCAGACCCCCCTGTAAATACTGACACACTCCCCGCAGACCCCCCTGTAAATACTGACACACTCCCCGCAGAACCCCCTGTAAATACTGACACACTCCCCCGGGAACCCCCGGTAAATACTGACACACTCCCCGCAGACCCCCCTGTAAATACTGACACACTCCCCCGGGGACCCCCTGTAAATACTGACACACTCCCCGGAGGACCCCCTGTAAATACTGACACACTCCCCCGGGAACCCCCTGTAAATACTGACACACTCCCCGCAGAACCCCCTGTAAATACTGACACACTCCCCCGGGCCCCCCCTGTAAATACTGACACTCTCCCCCGGGCCCCCCCAGTAAATACTGACACACTCCCCACAGAACCCCCTGTAAATACTGACACTCTCCCCCGGGCCCCCCCAGTAAATACTGACACACTCCCCACAGAACCCCCTGTAAATACTGACACACTCCCCGCAGAACCCCCTGTAAATACTGACACACTCCCCGCAGACCCCCCTGTAAATACTGACACACTCCCCCGGGGACCCCCTGTAAATACTGACACACTCCCCGGAGGACCCCCTGTAAATACTGACACACTCCCCCGGGAACCCCCTGTAAATACTGACACACTCCCCGCAGAACCCCCTGTAAATACTGACACACTCCCCCGGGCCCCCCCTGTAAATACTGACACACTCCCCGGAGGACCCCCTGTAAATACTGACACACTCCCCCGGGAACCCCCTGTAAATACTGACACACTCCCCGCAGAACCCCCTGTAAATACTGACACACTCCCCCGGGCCCCCCCTGTAAATACTGACACTCTCCCCCGGGCCCCCCCAGTAAATACTGACACACTCCCCACAGAACCCCCTGTAAATACTGACACCCCCCCCGGGGACCCCCTGTAAATACTGACACTCCCCGCAGAACCCCCTGTAAATACTGACACACTCCCCACAGAACCCCCTGTAAATACTGACACACTCCCCGCAGATCCCCCTGTAAATACTGACACACTCCCCCGGGCCCCCCCTGTAAATACTGACACTCTCCCCCGGGCCCCCCCAGTAAATACTGACACACTCCCCACAGAACCCCCTGTAAATACTGACACACTCCCCGCAGATCCCCCTGTAAATACTGACACACTCCCCCGGGCCCCCCCTGTAAATACTGACACTCTCCCCCGGGCCCCCCCAGTAAAGACTGACACACTCCCCACAGAACCCCCTGTAAATACTGACACTCTCCCCGCAGAACCCCCTGTAAATACTGACACACTCCCCGCAGAACCCCCTGTAAATACTGACACACTCCCCGCAGAACCCCCTGTAAATACTGACACTCTCCCCGCAGAACCCCCTGTAAATACTGACACACTCCCCGCAGATCCCCCTGTAAATACTGACACTCTCCCCCGGGCCCCCCCAGTAAATACTGACACTCTCCCCACAGAACCCCCTGTAAATACTGACACACTCTCCCCGCAGAACCCCCTGTAAATACTGACACACTCTCCCCACAGAACCCCCTGTAAATACTGACACACTCTCCCCGCAGAACCCCCTGTAAATACTGACACACTCCCCCGGGCCCCCCCTGTAAATACTGACACTCTCCCCCGGGCCCCCCCAGTAAATACTGACACACTCCCCGCAGAACCCCCTGTAAATACTGACACACTCCCCGCAGAACCCCCTGTAAATACTGACACACTCCCCTGGGACCCCCCTGTAAATACTGACACACTCCCCCGGGCCCCCCCTGTAAATACTGACACACTCCCCCGGGCCCCCCCAGTAAATACTGACACACTCCCCGCAGAACCCCCTGAAAATACTGACACACTCCCCCGGGAACCCCCTGTAAATACTGACACACTCCCCGCAGAACCCCCTGTAAATACTGACACACTCCCCCGGGCCTCCCCTGTAAATACTGACACACTCCCCCGGGCCCCCCCTGTAAATACTGACACACTCCCCAGGGACCCCCTGAAAATACTGACACACTCCCCCGGGAACCCCCTGTAAATACTGACACACTCCCCCGGGCCCCCCCAGTAAATACTGACACACTCCCTCGGGCCCCCCCTGTAAATACTGACACACTCCCCGCAGACCCCCCCTGTAAATACTGACACACTCCCCGCAGACCCCCCAGTAAATACTGACACACTCCCCCGGGAACCCCCTGTAAATACTGACACACTCCCCCGGGAACCCCCTGTAAATACTGACACACTCCCCGCAGAACCCCCTGTAAATACTGACACACTCCCCCGGGCCCCCCCTGTAAATACTGACACACTCCCCCGGGCCCCCCCTGTAAATACTGACACACTCCCCGCAGACCCCCCAGTAAATACTGACACACTCCCCAGGGACCCCCTGAAAATACTGACACACTCCCCCGGGAACCCCCTGTAAATACTGACACACTCCCCCGGGCCCCCCCAGTAAATACTGACACACTCCCTCGGGCCCCCCCTGTAAATACTGACACACTCCCCGCAGACCCCCCAGTAAATACTGACACACTCCCCCGGGAACCCCCTGTAAATACTGACACACTCCCCCGGGCCCCCCCAGTAAATACTGACACACTCCCTCGGGCCCCCCCTGTAAATACTGACACACTCCCCGCAGACCCCCCTGTAAATACTGACACACTCCCCGCAGACCCCCCAGTAAATACTGACACACTCCCCCGGGAACCCCCTGTAAATACTGACACACTCCCCCGGGCCCCCCCAGTAAATACTGACACACTCCCCCGGGCCCCCCCAGTAAATACTGACACACTCCCCCGGGCCCCCCCAGTAAATACTGACACACTCCCCCGGGCCCCCCCTGTAAATACTGACACACTCCCCGCAGACCCCCCAGTAAATACTGACACACTCCCCCGGGAACCCCCTGTAAATACTGACACACTCCCGCGGGAACCCCCTGTAAATACTGACACACTCCCCCGGGCCCCCCCTGTAAATACTGACACACTCCCCCGGGAACCCCCTGTAAATACTGACACACTCCCCGCAGACCCCCCAGTAAATACTGACACACTCCCCCGGGAACCCCCTGTAAATACTGACACACTCCCCCGGGCCCCCCCAGTAAATACTGACACACTCCCCCGGGAACCCCCTGTAAATACTGACACACTCCCCCGGGCCCCCCCAGTAAATACTGACACACTCCCCCGGGCCCCCCCTGTAAATACTGACACACTCCCCGCAGACCCCCCTGTAAATACTGACACACTCCCCGCAGATCCCCATGTAAATACTGACACTCTCCCCCGGGCCCCCCCAGTAAATACTGACACACTCCCCACAGAACCCCCTGTAAATACTGACACTCTCCCCGCAGAACCCCCTGTAAATACTGACACACTCTCCCCGCAGAACCCCCTGTAAATACTGACACACTCCCCGCAGACCCCCCTGTAAATACTGACACACTCCCCCGGGCCCCCCCTGTAAATACTGACACTCTCCCCCGGGCCCCCCCAGTAAATACTGACACACTCCCCGCAGAACCCCCTGTAAATACTGACACACTCCCCGCAGACCCCCCTGTAAATACTGACACACTCCCCCGGGCCCCCCCTGTAAATACTGACACTCTCCCCCGGGCCCCCCAAGTAAATACTGACACACTCCCCGCAGAACCCCCTGTAAATACTGACACACTCCCCGCAGAACCCCCTGTAAATACTGACACACTCCCCGCAGAACCCCCTGTAAATACTGACACACTCCCCCGGGCCCCCCCAGTAAATACTGACACACTCCCCGCAGAACCCCCTGAAAATACTGACACACTCCCCCGGGAACCCCCTGTAAATACTGACACACTCCCCCGGGCCCCCCCTGTAAATACTGACACACTCCCCCGGGCCCCCCCTGTAAATACTGACACACTCCCCGCAGACCCCCCTGTAAATACTGACACACTCCCCCGGGACCCCCCTGTAAATACTGACACACTCCCCCGGGCCCCCCCAGTAAATACTGACACACTCCCCGCAGACCCCCCTGTAAATACTGACACACTCCCCCGGGAACCCCCTGTAAATACTGACACACTCCCCGCAGACCCCCCTGTAAATACTGACACACTCCCCCGGGCCCCCCCAGTAAATACTGACACACTCCCCGCAGACCCCCCTGTAAATACTGACACACTCCCCCGGGACCCCCCTGTAAATACTGACACACTCCCCCGGGCCCCCCCAGTAAATACTGACACACTCCCCGCAGACCCCCCTGTAAATACTGACACACTCCCCCGGGAACCCCCTGTAAATACTGACACACTCCCCCGGGCCCCCCCAGTAAATACTGACACACTCCCCGCAGACCCCCCTGTAAATACTGACACACTCCCCCGGGACCCCCCTGTAAATACTGACACACTCCCCCGGGCCCCCCCAGTAAATACTGACACACTCCCCGCAGACCCCCCTGTAAATACTGACACACTCCCCGCAGACCCCCCTGTAAATACTGACACACTCCCCCGGGACCCCCCTGTAAATACTGACACACTCCCCGCAGACCCCCCTGTAAATACTGACACACTCCCCGCAGAACCCCCTGTAAATACTGACACACTCCCCCGGGACCCCCCTGTAAATACTGACACACTCCCCCGGGACCCCCCTGTAAATACTGACACACTCCCCCGGGCCCCCCCTGTAAATACTGACACACTCCCCGCAGAACCCCCTGTAAATACTGACACACTCCCCCGGGACCCCCCTGTAAATACTGACACAATCCCCGCAGACCCCCCTGTAAATACTGACACACTCCCCCGGGACCCCCCTGTAAATACTGACACACTCCCCGCAGACCCCCCTGTAAATACTGACACACTCCCCGCAGACCCCTTTGTAAATACTGACACACTCCCCCGGGAACCCCCTGTAAATACTGACACACTCCCAGCAGACCCCCTGTAAATACTGACACACTCCCCCGGGGACCCCCCTGTAAATACTGACACACTCCCCCGCAGACCCCCCTGTAAATACTGACACACTCCCCCGGGGACCCCCTGTAAATACTGACACACTCCCCGGAGGACCCCCTGTAAATACTGACACACTCCCCCGCAGACCCCCCTGTAAATACTGACACACTCCCCCGGGGACCCCCTGTAAATACTGACACACTCCCCGGAGGACCCCCTGTAAATACTGACACACTCCCCGCAGACCCCCCTGTAAATACTGACACACTCCCCCGGGGACCCCCTGTAAATACTGACACACTCCCCGGAGGACCCCCTGTAAATACTGACACACTCCCCGCAGACCCCCCTGTAAATACTGACACACTCCCCCGGGACCCCCCTGTAAATACTGACACACTCCCCCGGGGACCCCCTGTAAATACTGACACACTCCCCGCAGACCCCCCTGTAAATACTGACACACTCCCCCGGGGACCCCCTGTAAATACTGACACACTCCCCGGAGGACCCCCTGTAAATACTGACACACTCCCCGCAGAACCCCCTGTAAATACTGACACACTCCCCCGGGGACCCCCTGTAAATACTGACACACTCCCCCGCAGACCCCCCTGTAAATACTGACACACTCCCCCGCAGACCCCCCTGTAAATACTGACACACTCCCCGGGAACCCCCTGTAAATACTGACACACTCCCCGCAGACCCCCCTGTAAATACTGACACACTCCCCCGGGGACCCCCTGTAAATACTGACACACTCCCCGGAGGACCCCCTGTAAATACTGACACACTCCCCCGGGAACCCCCTGTAAATACTGACACACTCCCCGCAGAACCCCCTGTAAATACTGACACACTCCCCCGGGCCCCCCCTGTAAATACTGACACACTCCCCGGAGGACCCCCTGTAAATACTGACACACTCCCCCGGGAACCCCCTGTAAATACTGACACACTCCCCGCAGAACCCCCTGTAAATACTGACACACTCCCCCGGGCCCCCCCTGTAAATACTGACACTCTCCCCCGGGCCCCCCCAGTAAATACTGACACACTCCCCACAGAACCCCCTGTAAATACTGACACACTCCCCGCAGATCCCCCTGTAAATACTGACACACTCCCCCGGGCCCCCCCTGTAAATACTGACACACTCCCCGGGACACCCCTGTAAATACTGACACACTCCCCGCAGACCCCCCTGTAAATACTGACACACTCCCCCGGGACCCCCCTGTAAATACTGACACACTCCCCGGAGGACCCCCTGTAAATACTGACACACTCCCCGCAGACCCCCCTGTAAATACTGACACACTCCCCGGGACACCCCTGTAAATACTGACACACTCCCCGCAGACCCCCCTGTAAATACTGACACACTCCCCCGGGACCCCCCTGTAAATACTGACACACTCCCCGCAGAACCCCCTGTAAATACTGACACACTCCCCCGGGGACCCCCTGTAAATACTGACACACTCCCCCGCAGACCCCCCTGTAAATACTGACACACTCCCCGGGAACCCCCTGTAAATACTGACACACTCCCCGCAGACCCCCCTGTAAATACTGACACACTCCCCACAGACCCCCCTGTAAATACTGACACACTCCCCCGGGACCCCCCTGTAAATACTGACACACTCCCCGCAGAACCCCCTGTAAATACTGACACACTCCCCCGGGGACCCCCTGTAAATACTGACACACTCCCCGGAGGACCCCCTGTAAATACTGACACACTCCCCCGGAACCCCCTGTAAATACTGACACACTCCCCGCAGAAGCCCCTGTAAATACTGACACACTCCCCGCAGACCCCCTGTAAATACTGACACACTCCCCCGGGACCCCCCTGTAAATACTGACACACTCCCCGCAGAACCCCCTGTAAATACTGACACACTCCCCCGGGGACCCCCTGTAAATACTGACACACTCCCCGGAGGACCCCCTGTAAATACTGACACACTCCCCCGGGAACCCCCTGTAAATACTGACACACTCCCCGCAGAAGCCCCTGTAAATACTGACACACTCCCCCGGGGCCCCCCCTGTAAATACTGACACACTCCCCGGAGGACCCCCTGTAAATACTGACACACTCCCCACAGAACCCCCTGTAAATACTGACACACTCCCCGCAGATCCCCCTGTAAATACTGACACACTCCCCGCAGAACCCCCTGTAAATACTGACACACTCCCCCGGGAACCCCCTGTAAATACTGACACACTCCCCGCAGAACCCCCTGTAAATACTGACACACTCCCCCGGGCCCCCCCTGTAAATACTGACACTCTCCCCCGGGCCCCCCCAGTAAATACTGACACACTCCCCACAGAACCCCCTGTAAATACTGACACACTCCCCGCAGATCCCCCTGTAAATACTGACACACTCCCCCGGGCCCCCCCTGTAAATACTGACACTCTCCCCCGGGCCCCCCCAGTAAATACTGACACACTCCCCACAGAACCCCCTGTAAATACTGACACACTCCCCGCAGATCCCCCTGTAAATACTGACACACTCCCCCGGGCCCCCCCTGTAAATACTGACACTCTCCCCCGGGCCCCCCCAGTAAATACTGACACTCTCCCCACAGAACCCCCTGTAAATACTGACACTCTCCCCGCAGAACCCCCTGTAAATACTGACACACTCTCCCCGCAGAACCCCCTGTAAATACTGACACACTCCCCGCAGACCCCCCTGTAAATACTGACACACTCCCCCGGGCCCCCCCTGTAAATACTGACACTCTCCCCCGGGCCCCCCCAGTAAATACTGACACACTCCCCGCAGAACCCCCTGTAAATACTGACACACTCCCCCGGGAACCCCCTGTAAATACTGACACACTCCCCGGGGACCCCCCTGTAAATACTGACACACTCCCCGGGGACCCCCCTGTAAATACTGACACACTCCCCACTGTCCCCCCTGTAAATACTGACACACTCCCCCGGGGACCCCCCTGTAAATACTGACACACTCCCCACTGTCCCCCCTGTAAATACTGACACTCTCCCCCGGGCCCCCCCAGTAAATACTGACACTCTCCCCGCAGAACCCCCTGTAAATACTGACACACTCCCCGCAGACCCCCCTGTAAATACTGACACACTCCCCCGGGCCCCCCCTGTAAATACTGACACTCTCCCCCGGGCCCCCCCAGTAAATACTGACACACTCCCCGCAGAACCCCCTGTAAATACTGACACACTCCCCGCAGAACCCCCTGTAAATACTGACACACTCCCCTGGGACCCCCCTGTAAATACTGACACACTCCCCCGGGCCCCCCCTGTAAATACTGACACACTCCCCCGGGCCCCCCCAGTAAATACTGACACACTCCCCGCAGAACCCCCTGAAAATACTGACACACTCCCCCGGGAACCCCCTGTAAATACTGACACACTCCCCCGGACCCCCCAGTAAATACTGACACACTCCCCCGGGCCCCCCCTGTAAATACTGACACACTCCCCCGGGCCCCCCCAGTAAATACTGACACACTCCCCGGGGACCCCCTGAAAATACTGACACACTCCCCCGGGAACCCCCTGTAAATACTGACACACTCCCCCGGGCCCCCCCAGTAAATACTGACACACTCCCTCGGGCCCCCCCTGTAAATACTGACACACTCCCCGCAGACCCCCCTGTAAATACTGACACACTCCCCGCAGACCCCCCAGTAAATACTGACACACTCCCCCGGGAACCCCCTGTAAATACTGACACACTCCCCCGGGCCGCCCCAGTAAATACTGACACACTCCCCCGGGCCCCCCCTGTAAATACTGACACACTCCCCCGGGAACCCCCTGTAAATACTGACACACTCCCCCGGGAACCCCCTGTAAATAGTGACACACTCCCCCGGGCCCCCCCAGTAAATACTGACACACTCCCCCGGGAACCCCCTGTAAATACTGACACACTCCCCCGGGCCCCCCCAGTAAATACTGACACACTCCCCCGGGCCCCCCCTGTAAATACTGACACACTCCCCGCAGACCCCCCTGTAAATACTGACACACTCCCCGCAGATCCCCCTGTAAATACTGACACTCTCCCCCGGGCCCCCCCAGTAAATACTGACACTCTCCCCGCAGAACCCCCTGTAAATACTGACACACTCTCCCCGCAGAACCCCCTGTAAATACTGACACACTCCCCGCAGACCCCCCTGTAAATACTGACACACTCCCCCGGGCCCCCCCTGTAAATACTGACACTCTCCCCCGGGCCCCCCCAGTAAATACTGACACACTCCCCGGGCCCCCCCAGTAAATACTGACACACTCCCCGCAGAACCCCCTGTAAATACTGACACACTCCCCGCAGAACCCCCTGTAAATACTGACACACTCCCCCGGGCCCCCCCAGTAAATACTGACACACTTCCCCGGGAACCCCCTGTAAATACTGACACACTCCCCCGGGCCCCCCCTGTAAATACTGACACACTCCCCGCAGACCCCCCTGTAAATACTGACACACTCCCCGCAGACCCCCCTGTAAATACTGACACACTCCCCCGGGGACCCCCTGTAAAAACTGATACACGCCCCGGGGACCCCCCTGTAAATACTGACACACTCCCCCGGGAACCCCCTGTAAATACTGACACACTCCCCCGGGCCCCCCCAGTAAATACTGACACACTCCCCCGGGCCCCCCCTGTAAATACTGACACACTCCCCGCAGACCCCCCTGTAAATACTGACACACTCCCCCGGGACCCCCCTGTAAATACTGACACACTCCCCCGGGCCCCCCCCAGTAAATACTGACACACTCCCCGCAGACCCCCCTGTAAATACTGACACACTCCCCCGGGAACCCCCTGTAAATACTGACACACTCCCCGCAGACCCCCCTGTAAATACTGACACACTCCCCCGGGACCCCCCTGTAAATACTGACACACTCCCCCGGGCCCCCCCAGTAAATACTGACACACTCCCCGCAGACCCCCCTGTAAATACTGACACACTCCCCCGGGAACCCCCTGTAAATACTGACACACTCCCCCGGGCCCCCCCAGTAAATACTGACACACTCCCCGCAGACCCCCCTGTAAATACTGACACACTCCCCCGGGACCCCCCTGTAAATACTGACACACTCCCCCGGGCCCCCCCAGTAAATACTGACACACTCCCCGCAGACCCCCCTGTAAATACTGACACACTCCCCGCAGACCCCCCTGTAAATACTGACACACTCCCCCGGGACCCCCCTGTAAATACTGA
The DNA here is from genome assembly GCF_036365525.1 of Heterodontus francisci. Lineage (NCBI taxonomy): Eukaryota > Metazoa > Chordata > Chondrichthyes > Heterodontiformes > Heterodontidae > Heterodontus > Heterodontus francisci. The sequence continues at coordinate 792 of NW_027141858.1, read as the reverse complement.
CACACTCCCCGCAGACCCCCCTGTAAATACTGACACACTCCCCGCAGAACCCCCTGTAAATACTGACACACTCCCCCGGGCCCCCCCTGTAAATACTGACACACTCCCCGCAGAACCCCCTGTAAATACTGACACACTCCCCGGGGACCCCCTGTAAATACTGACAGACTCCCCGGGCACCCCCTGTAAATACTGGCACACTCCCCGGGGACCCCCCTGTAAATACTGACACACTCCCCGGGGACCCCCCTGTAAATACTGACACACTCCCCGGGGACCCCCTGTAAATACTGGCACACTCCCCGGGGACCCCCTGTAAATACTGACACACTCCCCGGGGACCCCCTGTAAATACTGACACACTCCCCGGGCACCCCCTGTAAATACTGACACACTCCCCGGGCACCCCCTGTAAAAACTGACACATTCCCTGGGGACCCCCCTGTAAATACTGACACACTCCCCGGGGACCCCCCTGTAAATACTGACACACTCCCCGGGGACCCCCCTGTAAATACTGACACACTCCCCGGGGACCCCCTGTAAATACTGACACACTCCCCGGGACCCCCTGTAAATACTGACACACTCCCCGGGGACCCCCCTGTAAATACTGACACACTCCCCGGGGACCCCCCTGTAAATACTGACACACTCCCCGGGGACCCCCTGTAAATACTGACACACTCCCCGGGGACCCCCCTGTAAATACTGACATATTCCCCGGGGACCCCCCTGTAAATACTGATACACTCCCCGGGGACCCCCCTGTAAATACTGACACACTCCCCA
>NW_027141857.1:626957-654457 GCF_036365525.1 Heterodontus francisci | reverse complement strand
TGCCTGTAATGGATCCACATTTGTCTGAGCCAAACGTTTCCTTTTTACATACCTATTGAAGTTTTACAGTCCATTTTTATGTTTTTTGTTAGTTTACATTCATATTCTATTCTCCCTTTCTTTATCAGTTTCTTGGTCCTCCTTTGCTGTATTCTAAAATCCTCCTAATCCTCCAGTTTACTACTATTTCTGGCAACTTTATAGGCTTTTTCTTTTAATATGATACAATCCTTAACTTCCTTTTTTAATTTTATTCAATCTTGACTTTCTTGCCTATCTACCACAAAACCTTTTAATGTATTTTTCCAATCCACCAAGGCCAACTTGCTCCTCATACTTTCATAATTGCCCTTGTTTAGATTTAAGACCCTAGATTTGAATTGAACTACATCTTTTTCAAACTTAATGGAACATTCTGACATACTATGCTCACTTTTCCCTAAAGGTTCTTTACCACCAGATTATTAATTAACCCTTTCTCCATGCATAATACTAGATCCAAAATAGCCTGTTCCCTGGTTGGTTCCTCAGCATATTGCTCCAGAAAACCATCAGACACATTCTCGGAATTCTTCTTCCACAGCACTGGTGCTCATTAGATTAACCCAGTCTATATGTAGATTGAAATCACCCATGATTACTGCATTGCCCTTGCTACATGCACTTCTAATTTCCTGATTTATGCCAAGCCCTACATTACTACTACTGTTTGGTGGCCTGTAAACCACTCCTACCAATAATTGTTGCCCCTTGCTGATCCTTAGTTTCAGCCAAACAGATTCTACATCTTCTTTTTCCAATCGAAGGTCCTCTCTCACTAATGCCCTGATCCCATCACTTATTATCATCGTTACTCCACCCCTTCTCCTTTCTGCCTGCCCTTCCTAAAAGTTGAATGTCCTTTAATATTCAGTTTCCAGTCGTGGTCACCCTGCAGCCACATCTCTGTAATGGCAATTAGATCATACCCGTTTACTTCTATTTGTGCCATTAACTCACCCACCTTGTTGTGAACGCTGCATGCATTAGACAGAGTGACTTCAATTCTGCTTTTTTAACACTATTCTGTATTTTAACCCTGGTTGGTTCTAGCATTTGTTTCTGTTGTTTTCCACTTTCATTCACAGCTTTTCTGCTTCCCATAACCAGCTTTGTTTTTCTTCTATCTGAATTCCCTTGCAGGTTCCCAACCCCCTGACAAGCTAGTTTAAACCTTCCCCAAGGGAGAAGGATGATGTAGGTGTAGAGATCAGGGAGGGGGATTGTGATATACTTGAACATTTTGCATTGAAAGGGAGGAAATATTAGCTGTTTTAGCGGGCTTAAAAGTGGATAAGTCCCCAGGTCCAGATGAGATGTATCCCAGGCTGTTATGTGAGGCAATGGAGGTGATAGCAGGGGCTTTGACACAAATTTTCAAATCCTCTCTGGCCACAGGAGAGGTACCAGAGGATTGGAGGACAGCGAATGTGGTACCATTATTCAAGAAGGGTAGCAGGGATAAACCAGGTAATTACAGGCCGGTGAGTCTAACATCAGTGGTTGGGAGACTATTGGAAAAAATTCTGAGGGACAGGATTAATCTCCACTTGGAGAGGCAGGGATTAATCAGGGATAGTCAGCATGGCTTTGTCAGGGGGAGATCATATCTAACAAACTTGATTGAATTTTTCAAGGAGGTGACTAGATGTGTAGATGAGGGTAAAGCAGTTAATGTAGTCTACATGGACTTCAGTAAGGCTTTTGATAAGGTCCCGCATGGGAGATTGGTTAAGTAGGTAAGAGCCCATGGGATCCAGGGCAATTTGGCAAATTGGATCCAAAATTGGCTTAGTGGCAGGAGGCAGAAGGTGATGGTCGAGGGTTATTTTTGCGAGTGGAAGCCTGTGATCAGTGGTGTACCACAGGGATCGGTGCTGGGACCCTTGCTGTTTGTACTGTATATTAATGATTTAGATGTGAATATAGGAGGTATGATCAGTAAGTTCACGGATGACACGAAAATTGGTGGTGTTGTAAATAGTGAGGAGGAAATCCTTCGATTACAGAACAATATAGATGGGCTGGTCAGATGGGCAGAGCAGTGGCAAATGGAATTTAATCCTGAGAAGTGTGAGGTGATGCATTTTGGGAGGACTAACAAGGCAAGGGAATAGACAATGGATGGTAGGACCCTAGGAAGTACAGAGGGTCAGAGGGACCTTGGTGTACTTGTCCATAGATCACTGAAGGCAGCAGCACAGGTAGATAAGGTGGTTAGGAAGGCATATGGGATACTTGCCTTTATTAGCTGAGGCATAGAATATAAGAGTAGGGAGGTTATGATGGAGCTGTATAAAACGCTAGTTAGGCCACAGCTGGAGTACTGTGTACAGTTCTGGGCACCACACTATAGGAAGGATGTGATTGCACTGGAGAGGGTGCAGAGGAGATTCACCAGGATGTTGCCTGGGCTGGAACATTTCAGCTATGAAGAGAGACTGAAAAAGCTAGGGTTGTTTTCTTTAGAGCAGAGAAGGCTGAGGGGGGACCTGATTGAGGTGTACAAAATTATGAGGGGCATTGATAGGTTAGATAGGAAGAAACTTTTTCCTTTAGCGGAGGGGTCAATAACCAGGGGCATAGATTTAAGGTAAGGGGCAGGAGGCTTAGAGGGGATTTAAGGAAAAAAATGTTCACCCAGAGGGTGGTTGGAATCTGGAACACACTGCCTGAAGAGGTGGGAGAGACAGGAACCCTCACAACATTTACGAAGTATTTAGATGAGCATTTGAAATGCCATAGCATACAAGGCTACGGGCCAATTGCTGGAAAATGGGATTAGAATGGTTAGGTGCTTGATGGCCGGCACAGAGACGATGGGCCGAAGGGCCTGTTTCTGTGCTGTATAACTCTATGATTCTATGACTCTAACAGCACCAGAACATCATCCCACAAGGATATTCGTCCTGGTCCTGTTAAGGTGTAACCCGTCCAGCTTGTATAGGTCCCACCTACCCCAGAACCAGTCCCAATGCTCCACAAATCTAAAGCTCTCCCTCCGACACCATCTTTCCACCCATGTGTTCATTTGCTTAATCCTCCTATTTCTATACTCACTAGCACATAGTACTGGCAGTAATCCTGAGATCTCTGCCTTAAATGTCCTGCTTTTCAATATCCTTCCTAGCTCCCTAAATTCTGCTTTCTACCCATGTCGTTGGTGCCAATGTGGACCGCGACCTCTGGCTGTTCACCCTCCCCTGAAAGAATGTCCTGCAGCCGTTCCGTGACATCCTTGACCCTGGCACCAGGGAGGCAACACACCATCCTGGAGACACGTTGACGGCCACAGAACACCTGTCTGTTCCCCTAACTAATGAATCCCATGCTGCTCTCCCCCTCCCACAACCCCCACTTGTGCAGCTGAGCCCCTTGTGGTGTCACAAACTTGGCTCTTGTTATATTCCTCTGACGGACCATTGCCCTCACCAGTATCCAGAAGGGAAAACTGGTTAGTGAGTGAGATAGACTCAGAGGATTCCTGCACCACCTGCCTGGTCTTTCTAGACTGCCTGGCGGTCACCTGGCCCTCTCCGCCTGCACATTCTTCATCTGCAGTGTGACCACTTTGTTCAATGTAAATATCCCTGAACTGGGGTTAAAGTGGGTAAATACCCCTGAGGTGGGATGAACCGGGTAAATACCCCGGGGTGGGGGTTAAAGCGGGTAAATACCCCCTTGGTGGGGGGGTGAAGTGGATAAATATCCCCGGGGTGGGGGTTAATGCGGGTAAATACCCGGGGGTGGGGGTTAAAGCGGGTAAATACCCCGGGGTGGGGTTACACTGAGCGCTGTGAGACGCGCCTCCACCGCCTGGAAATGGGCAGCCAATGGTCCGGGACCGGGGCTGTTTCCAGGGGCCAGTCCCGGGACAGTGGAGAGAGAGCGTCCACTGTCCGGGACCGGGATCGCAGCCCTCCCTATCTCCCTCCCTATCTCACACACTCCCTCCCTCCCTATCTCCCTCCCTCCCTCCCTATCTCCCTCCCTATCTCACACACTCCCTCCCTCCCTATCTCCCTCTCTCCCTCCCTCCCTATCTCACACACTCCCTCCCTATCTCCCTCCCTCACTCCCTATCTCACACACTCCCTCCCTCCCTATCTCCCTCCCTCCCTTCCTATCTCACACCCTCCCTCCCTATCTCACTCCCTCCCTCCCTCCACCCTATCTCACTCCCTCCTTCCCTCCCTCCCTATCTCACTCTCTCCATTCCTCCCTCCCTATCGCACTCCCTCCGTCCCTCCCTTTCTCACTCCCTTCCTCCCTATCTCACTCCCCCCTCCCTATCTCACCCCCTCCGTCCCTCCCTATCTCACTCCCTCTCTATCTCACTCCCTCCCTATCTCACTCCCTCCCTCCTTCACTCCCTCTCTCCCTCTCTCACTCCCTCTGTCGCCCTCTCTTCCTCCCTCCCTGTCTCCCTCCCTCCCTTCCTACCTGTCTCCCTCTCTCCCTCACAGTCTCCCTCCCTCCCTCCCTTCCTGTCCCCCGTCTCCCTCCCTGTCTCCGTCCCTCCCTGTCTCCCTCCATCCCTGTCTCCCTCCCTCTCTTGTCTCCCTCCCTCTCTTGTCTCCCTCCCTCCCAGTCTCCCTCCCTCCCAGTCTCTTTGCTCCCTCCCTGTCTCCTTCCCCGTCTCCCTCCCTCCTCGTCTCCCTCCCTCACTGACTCCCCTCCCTCCCACCCATTCTCCCTCTCTCTCGCCCTCCCTCTCTCCCTCTCTCTCTCTCCCTCCTCCCTCCCTTTCTCTCCCCTCCCTCCCTTTCTCTCCCCTCCCTCCCTCCCTCCCTTTCTCTCCTCTCCCTCCCTCCCTTTCTCTCCCCTCCCTCCCTTTCTCTCCCCTCCCTCCCTTTCTCTCCCCTCCCTCCCTTTCTCTCCCCTCCCCCCTTTCTCCCTCCATCTTTCTCTCCCTCTCTCCCTGTCTCAGTCCCTTCCTTCCTGTCTCACTCCCTTCCTCCCTCCCTTCCTGTCTCACTCCCTTCCTTCCTCCCTCCCTGTATCACTCCCTTCCTCCGTCCCTCCCTTTCTCTCCCCTCCCTCTCCCTCCACCTTTCTCTCCCTCTCTCCCTGTCTCAGTCCCTTCCTTCCTGTCTCACTCCCTTCCTCCCTCCCTCCCTGTCTCACTCCCTTCCTCCCTCCCTGTCTCACTCCCTTCCTCCCTCCCTCTCTTTGTCTCATTCCCTGTCTGTCTCTCCACTCTGTCTCCTTCCCTCTCTCTGTCTCCTGCTGTTTCACTTCCTCCCCTGTCTGACTCCTTCCCTCTCTTCCTCGATCTCTCTCTCACTCCCTCTGTCATGCTGCAACTCCCTCTGTCTCTGTCTTCCTCCCTCTCTGTTGCAGTCCCTTTCTCTGTCTCCCTCTTTCTCACTGCCTCTTTGTCTCATTTCAGTTTTTGTCTCTCTCTCTCTCTGTCTCTCCCTCTAATTCGCTGGCTCTCACTCACTCTCTCTTTGTGGGGGGTCGGAGTAAGGGAGAAAGTAATAAAGTCTGAATCAGGGTTAATGTGCATGTATATGAATGCACTGAGTGTGGTTAATAAGACTGGTGAGTTACAGGCACAGATTTCCATGTGGAAACATGATGTGACTATAACAGAAACCTGGCTCAAAGAAGGGCTGGACTGGCTTTTAAATATTCCTCGATACAAGGTGTTCAGTCAGGAAAGATAGGAAAGGGAAAAAAGGGAAAGGGGTAGCAGTATTGATTAAGAACATTGCAGTGCTGGAGAAAAAGGATGTCCCAGAGGGGTCCAGGACAGAATCAATTTGGCTCGAACTAAGGAACAAAAGAGGTTCAATTACATTGCTCGATGTCTCTAGACCACCAACTAGTGGGAAGGACATGGAGGAACAAATTTGCAAGGAAGTTACAGAGAGGTGCAAATATTGTAGGGTAATTATAATGGGGGACTTTAATTATCCAAACGTTGACTGGGATAATAGTGTAAAGGGCAGTGAGGGGCAAGAGTTCCTAGTGTGTTCAGGAAAATTTTCTAAAACAGTATATTGCTAGTCCAACGGGAAAGGAGGCACTACTAGACCTGGTTCTTGAGATTGAGGTGGGCCAAGTGGATCAAGTATCAGTAGGAGAGCATTTCGGGGACAGTGATCTTTGTATCATAGAGTGGCGCAGTGGTTAGCACCGCAGCCTCACAGCTCCAGGGACCCGGGTTCAATTCTGGATACTGCCTGTGCGGAGTTTGCAAGTTCTCCCTGTGACCGCGTGGGTTTTCGCCGGGTGCTCTGGTTTCCTCCCACCGCCAAAAGACTTGCAGGTTGATAGATAAATTGCCCCTGGTGTAGGTAGGTGGTAGGAGAATTGAGGGAAGGTGGGAATGATGCAGGGAAGACAGGGTTAATGTAGGATTAATGTAAATGGGTGGTTGATGGTTGGCACAGACTCAGTGGCCCAAAGGGCCTGTTTCAGTGCTGTATCTCTCTATGACTCTATAAGGTTTAGGCTGACTAGGGGAAAGGACCAAGAACAATCCAGAATAAAAATAATCATCTGGGGGAAGGCAAACTTCAATGGGGTAAGAATGAAGCTGGGGCGAATAAATTGGAGTCAAAAGCTGGCAGGAAAACTGTTAGATGAATAACAGGCTACCTGCAAAGAAGAGATAGTTTGGGCACAGTCAAGGTATGTTCCCTCGAAGGGGAAAAGTAGAGCAAACAAAATCCAGATCTCCCTGGATGACAAAAGAGGTAGAGATAAAGAAGAAAAAGTGTGCTTATGCCAGATAGAAAATACTATTGAGAACCAGGCTGAATATCAAAGGTCCAGAGGAGAAGTGAAAAAGCAAATAAAAGAGAGCATGAACAGAGACTGGCAGCTAACATTAAAGGAAATCCCAAAGTTTTCAATAGACATATAAATAGTAAAAGGGTGGTAAAAGGAGGAGTGGGGCTGATTAGGGACCAGAAAAGGGATTTACACATGGAGGCAGAGGGTATAGCTGAGGTCTGTCTGTACTTAAAGTGGATAAAGCACCAGGATCAGATGAGATGCATCCAAGGATACTGAGGGAAGTGAGAGTGGAAATCACAGAGGCACTGGCCATAATGTTTCAGTCTTCCTTAGACTCGGGGGTGGTGCCAGAGGACTGGAGAATTGCAAATGTTACACCCTTGTTCAAAAAAGGGTGTAAAGATAAGCCCAGCAACTACAAGCCAGTCAGTTTAAACTCAGTGCTGCAGAAACTTCTAGAAAGATTAATTCAGGACAAAGTCAATAGTCACATGGGCAAATGCAAGTTAATTGAGGAAAGCCAGCATGGATTTCTTAAGGGAAAGTCATGTTTAACTAATTTACTGGTGTTTTTTGAGGAGGTAACAGAGAGGGTTGATGAGGGCAATGCTGTTGATGTGGTGTACATGGACTTTCAAAAGACATTTGATACAGTGCCACATAACAGACTTGTGAGCAAACTTGTAGCTCATGGAATAAAAGGGATGGTAGCAACATGGATACAAAATTGGCTGAGTGACAGGAAACACAGTAGTGGTTAATGGATGTTTTTGGGCTGGAGGAAGGTTTGTAGTGGAGTTCACCAGGGATCAATGTTGGGACCCTTGCTTTTCCTGATATACATTAATGACCTTCTTCTTCTCTTCTTTGGCCTCCTTGTCTCGAGAGACAATGGGTAAGCGCCTGGAGGTGGTCAGTGGTTTGTGAAGCAGTGCCTGGAGTGGATATAAAGGCCAATTCTAGAGTGACAGACTCTTCCACAGGTGCTGCAGAAAAATTGGTTGTCAGGGCTGTTACACAGTTGGCTCTTGTTGAACTTGTATAAGACACCAGTTCAGCCTCAGCTGGAATATTGCGTCCAGTTCTGGGCACCGCACTTGAGGAAGACGTGAGGGCATTGGAGAGAGTAGAGAAAAGATTCAGGAGAATGGTTCCAGGGATGAGGAATTTCAGTTATGGAGAAGTTAGAACTGTTGTCCTTGGAGAAGAGAAGGCTGAGAGGTGATTTGATAGAGGTATTCAAAATCATGAGGGGGTCTGGACAGAGCAGATAGAGAGAAACTGTTCCCACTCGGGAAAGGATCAAGAACGAGAGGGCACAGATTTGAAGTATTTGGTAAGAGAAGCAAAAGTGACATGAGGAAAAACTTTTTCACACAGCAAGTGGTTGAGGTCTGGAATGCACTGCCTGAGAACGTGGTGGAGGCAGGTTCAATTGAAGTATTCAAAAGGGAATTAGACAGTTATATGAAAAGGAAGAATGTGCAGGGTTATGGGGAGAAGGCAGGGGAATGGAACTGAGTGAGTTGCTCTTTAGGAGAGCCAGTACAGACAGGATGGGCTGTGCTATAAAGCTTTTGTGATTGTCTCTGTCTCCCTCTCTCTCATTTTCTCTCAGAAATATCAGCTTAGTTGAGTTGTCGTGTGTGTTCAGCTGTCATGTCATTGTGGTTATATTTCAGAGGCAGTGCAGCTTTGTTTAAGCTGTCGAGTGTCTGATGAGGTCCCATCTCCCTTTTCTGGCATTCAGCAGAGGCATCAGGACTCTGACAGTGTGGATGAGCTTTGTCCAGACTCTCCACGTCACTGAACTGCTTGTATTTTAACAGCCCACAAATGACCAGATTTAGTTCTTGAAAAGGAAAATCCTGCAGATGCTGGAAATCTGATACAAGAACAAGGGATGCTGAAAACCCTGCCAGATCCAGCAGTGTCTGTGAAGACAGGACACAGAGGCTAATATTTCAACCTTAAACCTTTGTCAGAACTGCCATCCTGGGCCAATACTGTCTGTTCATTCATCACATTTCTTATTTGTGTGATCTTGCAGTGCAAAGATTGGTTTGCATGTTCAACAACAATAATAAGTGTCTGCACATCAAGCATGTCATTGCGTGTCATTAGCTTGGGGTGTGTCCAAAGGTGTGAAAAGGCTTATCATCTCTCTCTCCATCTCTCTCTCCATCTCTCTCTCCATCTCTCTCTCCATCTCTCTCTCCATCTCTCTCTCCATCTCTCTCTCCATCTCTCTCTCCCTCTCTCCCCATCTGTGTCTCCTGCTCTCTCCATCTCTCTCTCTCTCTCCATCTTTCTCTCTCTCTCTCCATCTCTCTCTCTCTCCATCTCTCCATCTCTCTCTCTCTCTCCATCTCTCTCTCTCTCCATCTCTGTCTCCCTCTCCATCCCTGTGTCTCTCTCTCTCCATCTCCATTTCTGTCTCTCTCTCTCTATCTCTGTCTCCCTCTTTCTCTCTTCATCTCTGTCTCCCTCCCTCACTCTTCATCTCTGTCTCCCTCTCCCTCTCTCCATCTCTGTCTCCGTCTCTCTCCATCTCTCCCTCTCTCTCTCCATTGCTGTCTCGCTCTCTCTCCATCTCTCCCCCTCTTTATCTCTACCTTGCTCTCTCTCTCTCCATCTCTGTCTCCCTCTTTCTCTCTTCATCTCTGTCTCCCTCCCTCACTCTTCATCTCTGTCTCCCTCTCCCTCTCTCCATCTCTGTCTCTGTCTCTCTCCATCTCTCCCTCTCTCTCTCCATTGCTGTCTCGCTCTCTCTCCATCTCTCCCCCTCTTTATCTCTACCTTGCTCTCTCTCTCTCCATCTCTGTCTCCCTCTTTCTCTCTTCATCTCTGTCTCCCTCCCTCACTCTTCATCTCTGTCTCCCTCTCCCTCTCTCCATCTCTGTCTCCGTCTCTCTCCATCTCTCCCTCTCTCTCTCCATTGCTGTCTCGCTCTCTCTCCATCTCTCCCCCTCTTTATCTCTACCTTGCTCTCTCTCTCTCCATCTCTGTCTCCCTCTCTCTCCATGCCTGTCTCCTTCTCTCTCTCTCTCCATCTCTGTCTCCATCTCAGTGGCGCAGTGGTTAGCACCGCAGCCTCACAGCTCCAGCGACCCGGGTTCAATTCTGGGTACTGCCTGTGTGGAGTTTGCAAGTTCTCCCTGTGACTGCGTGGGTTTTCTCCGGGTGCTCCGGTTTCCTCCCACATGCCAAAGACTTGCAGGTTGATAGGTAAATTGGCCATTGTAAATTTCCCCTAGTGTAAGTAGGTGGTAGGAGAATTGTGGGGATGTGGTAGGAATATGGGATTAATGTAGGATTAGTATAAATGGGTGGTTGATGGTCGGCACAGACTCAGTGGGCTGAAGGGCCTGTTTCAGTGCTGTATCTCTCTCCATCTCTCCCCCCTCTTTATCTCTATCTTGCTCTTTCTCTCTCCATGCCTGCCTCCTGTCTCTCTCCATCTCTGTCTCCCTCTCTCTCCATGCCTGCCTCCTCTCTCTCTCCATCTCTGCCTCCTGTCTCTCTCCATCTCTGTCTCCCTCTCTCTCCATGCCTGCCTCCTCTCTCTCTCCATCTCTGTCTCCCTCTCTCTCCATGCCTGCCTGCCTCTCTCTCTCCATCTCTGCCTCCTGTCTCTCTCCATCTCTGTCTCCCTCTCTCTCCATGCCTGCCTCCTCTCTCTCTCCATCTCTGTCTCCCTCTCTCTCCATGCCTGCCTGCCTCTCTCTCTCCATCTCTGCCTCCTGTCTCTCTCCATCTCTGTCTCCCTCTCTCTCCATGCCTGCCTGCCTCTCTCTCTCCATCTCTGCCTCCTGTCTCTCTCCATCTCTGTCTCCCTCTCTCTCCATGCCTGCCTGCCTCTCTCTCTCCATCTCTGCCTCCTGTCTCTCTCCATCTCTGTCTCCCTCTCTCTCCATGCCTGCCTCCTCTCTCTCTCCATCTCTGTCTCCCTCTCTCTCCATGCCTGCCTCCTCTCTCTCTCCATCTCTGCCTCCTGTCTCTCTCCATCTCTGTCTCCCTCTCTCTCCATGCCTGCCTCCTCTCTCTCTCCATCTCTGTCTCCCTCTCTCTCCATGCCTGCCTCCTCTCTCTCTCCATCTCTGTCTCCCTCTCTCTCCATGCCTGCCTGCCTCTCTCTCTCCATCTCTGTCTCCCTCTCTCTCCATGCCTGCCTCCTCTCTCTCTCCATCTCTGTCTCCCTCTCTCTCCATGCCTGCCTCCTCTCTCTCTCCATCTCTGTCTCCCTCTCTCTCCATGCCTGCCTGCCTCTCTCTCTCCATCTCTGTCTCCCTCTCTCTCCATGCCTGCCTCCTCTCACTCTCCATCTCTGTCTCCCTCTCTCTCCATGCCTGCCTGCCTCTCTCTCTCCATCTCTGTCTCCCTCTCTCTCCATGCCTGCCTGCCTCTCTCTCTCCATCTCTGTCTCCCTCTCTCTCCATGCCTGCCTCCTCTCTCTCTCCATCTCTGTCTCCCTCTCTCTCCATCTCTGTCTCCTCTCTCTCTCTCTCCATCTCTGTCTCCTGTCTCTCTCCATCTCTGTCTCCCTCTCTCTCCATGCCTGCCTCCTGTCTCTCTCCATCTCTGGCTCCCTCTCTCTGCCTGTTTCTCTCTCCATCCGTCTCTCTGTCCTTGTCTGTTACTGCTTGCCTGAGTGTGCATCTCTCAGTTCTTCTCTCCGTATTTCTGTCCCTGCCTTGCTCGATCTCTCTTATTTTTAGCTCTATGCATCCTTGCATCTCTGCCTCCTGCAATTTATCTCTGTTTCATTATCTGTGTGCCTATCTCTCACTCCATACATCTGTCACTCTCTCCACAATCCATTTCTCCCCCACCTCGTTTCTCTCTCTCTCCCCCCCCATCTTCCTATCTTAGTCATAGTCATAGAGTCGTACAGCATAGAAACAGGCCCTTCGGCCCACCACGTCCATGCCGACCATAATGCCTATCTATACTAATCCCACCTGTCTGCATTAATTCCATATCCCTCTATGCCTTGCTCATTCAAGTACCTGTTCAGATGCCTCTTAAATGTTGCTACTGTTCCTGCCTCCACCACCTCCTCTGGCAGCTCATTCCAGATACCCACTATTCTTTGTGTGAAACATTTACCCCTTTGATCCCCTTTAAACCTCCTCCCTCTCACCTTAAATCTATGCCCTCTAGTTTTAGTCACCCCTACCATGGGAAACAGACTCTGGCTATCTACCCTATCTATGCCTCTCATAATTTTATATACCTCTATCATGTCCCCTCTCAGCCTCCTTCACTCCAGGGAAAACAGACCCAGCCTATCCAATCTCTCTTTATAACTCAAGCCCTCCAAACCAGACAACATCCTTGTGAATCTTTTCTGCACCCTCTCTAGCTTAATCACATCTTTCCTGTAGTGCGGCGACCAGAACTGCAAACAGTACTCCAAATGCGGCCTAACCAACGTCATGTACAACTGTAACATGACTTCCCAACTCTTGTATGTCAGTGCCTCGGCCGATGAAGGCAAGCTTGCCATATGCCTTCTTCACCACCCTGTCTACCTGTGTTGACACTTTCAGGGAACTATGTACTTGCACCCCAAGGTCTCTCTGCTCAACAACACTCCCCAGGGCCCTGCCATTCACTGTATATGTCCTGCCCTGGTTTAACTTCCCAAAATGCATCACTTCACACTTGTCTGCGTTAAATTCCATTTGCCAATCCCTTGCCCACTTTCCCAGTTGATCTATATCCTGTTGTAACCTTAGACAATCTTCTCCACTGTCCACTATACCACCAATTTTGGTGTCATCTGCAAACTTACTAATCATGCCCCTTACATTCACATCCAAGTCATTAATATATATGACAAACAACAGAGGGCCCAGCACCGATCCCTGCGGCACACCACTGGTCACCGGCCTCCAATCTGAAAAACAACCCTCCACTACCACCCTCTGCCTCCTATCACCAAGCCAATTTTGTATCCAATTGTCTAGCTCACCCTGGATCCCATGTGTTCGAACCTTCTGGGCCAGCCTACCATGTGGGACCTTGTCAAAGGCCTTGCTAAAGTCCATGTAGACAACATCCATCGCCCTGCCCTCATCAATCCTCTTGGTCACCTCCTCGAAAAACTCAATCAAACTCGTGAGATATGATTTCCCACACACAAAGCCATGCTGACTATCCCTCATCAGACCTTGCCTTTCCAGATGCATATAAATCCTGTGTCTCAGAATCCCTTCCAATATCTTTCCCACCACTGATGTAAGGCTCACCGGCCTGTAGTTCCCTGGCTTATCCCTGCTGCCCTTCTTAAATAAAGGCACAACATTAGCTATCCTCCAGTCTTCCGGTACCTCACCCGTGGCTAACGATGATACAAAAATCTCTGCCAGGACCCCAGCAATCCCCTCCCTTGCTTCCCATAACATCCTAGGATACACCTGGTCAGGCCCTGAGGATTTATCCACCTTAATGCGCTTCAAAACCTCCAACACCTCCTCCTTTGTAATGTTGATATGCTCCAGGATATCACTGTTCCCTCCCTTGAACTCACTAACTTCCATGACCTTCTCCACGGTAAATACAGACGAGAAATATTCATTTGAGACCTCTCCCATTTCCCATGGCTCCACACATAGATTACCACACTGATCCTTAAGGGGACCTACTGTCTCCCTCGCTACTCTTTTACTCTTAATATACTTATAGAATCTTTTAGGATTCTCCTTTATCTTATCTGCCAGGGAAATCTCATGGCCCCTTCTCGCCCTCCTAATTTCCTCCTTAAGTGTAGTCCTACATCCCCTGTACTCCTCGAGGGACTCGCTTGATCCCAGCTGCCTAAACCTGACATATGTCTCCTTCTTTGTGCTGACCAGACCCTCAATATCCCTCCTCAACCAAGGTTCCCTAAACTTGCCAGCCTTGCCCTTCAATCTAACAGGAACATGCCGGCCTTGAACTCTTCCTACCTCACTTTTAAAAGCCTCCCACTTGCCAGACGTCCCTTTACCTGTAAACAGCCTCTCCCATTCAACTTTTGAGAGTTCCTGTCTGATGCCATTGAAATTAGCCTTCCCCCAATTTAGGACTTCAACCTGAGTCCTATCCTTTTCCATAACTATCTTGAAGCTAATAGAGTTATGGTCACTGGTCCCAAAGTGCTCCCCCACTGACACATCAACTACCTGCCCATCCTCATTTCCTAAGAGGAGGTCGAGTGTAGTCCCTTCTCTCGTAGGGCCATCCACATACTGCTTCAGAAAACTATCCTGGACACACTTAACAAATTCTTCCCCATCTGATCCCTCAGCACTAAGGTAGTCCCAGTCAATATTAGGGAAGTTAAAATTACCTACTATTACAACCCTATAATTCCTACACCTATCTGTGATTTCCCTACATATCTGCTCCTCCACTTCCCTCTGACTATTGGGGGGCCTATAGTATAATCCCATTAAAGTGATCACCCCTTTCTTATTTCTAAGTTCTACCCATATAGCCTCGCTGGACATTCCCCCCGGGATATCCTCTCTAAGTACTGCCGTGATGTCCTCCCTAATCAATAGTGTAACTCCCCCTCCTCTCTTACCTCCACCTCTGTCACGCCGGAAGGATCGGTACACCGGAACATTGAGCTGCCAGTCCTGCCCATCCCTCAACCACGTTTCTGTAATAGCTATAATATCACAATCCCATGTACCGATCCATGCTCTGGGTTCATCTGCCTTACCTGTAAGGCTTCTTGCATTAAAGTAAATGCAGTTTAGACTACCAGACCTTCCACGCTCCCTGTCCTGCCCCTGCCCAGCCTGCCTACTGGACTTGCTTGCTTTAACCTCGACATTTGCCTCAACTATCTCATCTGAGAGACTACGACTTTGGGTCCCACCCCCCCAACCAGACTAGTTCAAACCCTCCCGAGTAGTACTAGCAAACCTCCCCGCAAGGATATTGGTCCCCCTCCAGTTTAGATGCAACCCGTCCTTCTTGCACACGTCACCTCTGCACCAGAAGAGATCCCAATGATCCAAGTATCTGAAGCCCTCCCGCCTACACCACCTCTTCAGCCACGCATTCATTTGCCTTATCCTCCTATTCCTACCCTCACTAGCACGTGGCACAGGGAGTAATCCTGAGATTATAACCCTAGAGGTCCTGCTTGTTAACCTTCTGCCTAACTCCCTATATTCACTTTGCAGGATCTCATCTTTCTCCCTGCCTATGTCGTTAGTACCAATATGGACCACGACCTCTGGCTGCTCACACTACCTTTTCAGAATGTCCTGCAGCCGCACCAAGACATCCTTGACCCTAGCACCAGGGAGGCAACATACCATCCTGCAGTCTCGTTTGTGGCCACAGAAACGCCTGTCTGCACCCCTTACAATAGAATCCCCTGTCACTGTAGCTCTCCCACTCCTTTTCCTCCCCTGCAGTGCAGCAGAGCTCTCCGTGGTGCCACGAACTTGGCTGTTGCTGCTTTCCCCTGGGAGGTCATCCCCTCCCAACAGTATCCAAAGCGGTATATCTGTTTGAGAGGGGGATGGCCACAGGGGACTCCTGCACTACCTGCCTGCACCTACTGTCTGGTGGGTCACCCATCTCTTTTCTGCCTGTGCAGCCGTTACCTGCGGTGTGAGCACCTCACTAAACGTGCTATCCACGACTTCCTCAGCATCGTGGATGCTCCACAGTGAATCCACCCGCAGCTCCAGCTCCGTAATGCGGGTAGCCAGTAGCTGCAGATGGATACACTTCCTGCACACATGGTCATCAGGGGCACTGGAAGCGTCCCTGATTTCCCACATAGCGCAGGAGGAGCATATCACGGGGCTGAGCTCTCCTGCCATGACTTACCCTTAGGTTAATTAGTTACTTAATTAAAAAATACTAATTGTACTCGGGGCCTTGTTCTACCCACTACAATCTAAAGTCCTTAAAAAAAAACACTTTAGTAGTACTCACCTTATCACCAGAGATTTTTTTTCCAACAAAAAAAAACAACTTTCCCCTTATTTTAAAAATATTCTAACAGCTGCTACTCACCAACCAATCACCTTGCAGCTCCCCTCTGTCGTCACTGTTTGCCCTTTTTTTTTCAAAACTCCGACGCGCTGGAAGATCCTCTCCGCTCCCGGCGTTCTCCCCACAGACTGCTCCTGGAAGGTAAGGTCTTGCTCCAACCCATCTCTCTCTCTCTACTGTTTCTCTCTCGATCTCTTTGTCCCCTCTCCCTCTCTATCCCCACTACCTATCTCTCACCCTCTCCCCCACTTCTCTGTCTCTTTCCATCTCTCTCTCACCCTGTCTCTCTCCCTTGTGCTCTTCCCCTCTATCTCTCACTCTGTCCCTCTACCCCTTTCTCTGTCTCTCTGCCTCACTGACTCTCATTCTCTCTCTCAATCTGTTTCTCTCTTTCTGTCTCTGTTTCACTCTGTGTCTCTGAGCACCACCTCAGACAGTCAGTGTATTTTTACAGATGCAGTTCCTCTTGTGTTTTTCAGGGTTTGGTTTAAAGTGAAGAGGCTACCTGTCTGTACAGGTGTCCCTGTCCATACCTCCAGGAACAAACAAAGGGATTTCCGTTTAAATGTGGCAGTGCCTGGATTGTAAGGAGTTGGGGCAGAGTTACAGCTCGCCAATGCTGGATGACAGCCTGACCAATCTGCACTGGCTGCACCAATTCGCTGTACAGGACACTGAGTGCCAAAACCCAGCCATGCCACACAAACTCAGCTCTGCCCTGGGAGCAGACCCTACCTCACTGACAATGTCACCCATTCCTGGCAAACCCACCCTGACTGTTGCACCTTCAGCAGCCGAAACTTTCGAGGAGATCGATTACATCACTGACCCCTGTGCCAAGCCGCTGTTTTCCTACACCACTCTAATCTGCCTGGCCATGAAAGCCAGCAACCAGAGGAAGGTGACACTGTCCACCATCTACTCTTGGATCAGAAACAGCTTCTGCTATTACAGGCATGCGGAGCCTAGTTGGCAGGTGGGCAGAACTGGGCAACAGGTATCAGAAGCAGAACACCGGACACAGGATATAGATTATGGGCTACTCTATCAGGTTAACAGTGAGATTACTATACAGACAGTGATTCAATTGGATTTTAAAATAAGCTCAATCTCAATTATTATCCTATTATAGGATATTATATTAAATGTTATCGGGATTGATAGTATACTGGTTCTGTTATTGGACTAGTAATCTAGGTGACTAATGATCTGGAGACATGAGTTCAAATCCCATGATGGCAGCTGGGAAATTTAAATAGAATTAATTAAATGAATTTGGAATTTAATAAAGAGCGAGTCTCAGTAATGATGACCATGTAAATACCAATTGTTGCAAAAATCCATCTGGTTCACTAATATGTGCGCAATTCGCAGAGGTGTGTTAAAATAATAATAGGGTAATTATACTAGGTGATTTCAACTTTCCCAACATTAATTGGGATCGTCATCGTGTTAAGGGCTTAGATGGAGCAGAGTTCTTAAAATGTATACAGGAGAACTTTATCGCTCAATATGTAGAGGATCCAACAAGGGAGTGTGCAGTGCTGGACCTAATTCTGGGGAATGAAGCCGGACAAGTGGTTGATGTGTTGGTGAGGGATCATTTTGGTGATAGCGACCACAACATGGTAGAATTTAAGCTTGTTATGGAGAAAGAAAGAGACAAGTTGCAAAAAAAGGTTTTGGATTGGGGGAGAGCGAATTTTAGTAAAATAAGGCAGGATCTGGCCAAGGTAGACTGGAAAGAGTTACTTGTCGGGAAATCTACAGAAGAGCAGTAGGGGGCATTCAAAAAGGAAATGGGGAAGGTACAGGCCCAACATGTTCCCTCTAGGGTAATAGGTAGGAGCAACAAGCCCAGAGAACCATGGATGACCAGAAACATTCAGGGTACGATGAGAAGGAAAAGAGAGGCTTTTAGCAAATACAAGGAGAGCAAATCAATGGAAGCATTAGTGGAATACAGAAAGTGTAGGATGGAGCTTAAGAAAGCAATTAGGAGAACAAAGAGGGGATATGAGAAAGCTCTGGCTGGTAAAAGTAGGGAAAATCCCAATATTTTCTATAAGTATATCAATGGGAAGAGGATAACGAGGGAAAGAGTAGGACCCATTAGGGACCAAGGGGGAAATCTGTGGGTGGAGTCAGAGGACATTGGTAGGGTGTTGAATGAATACTTCACATCTGTCTTCACCCAAGAGAATGAGGATGTAGATATGGAACTCAGAGAGAGAGACTGTGAGGTTCTTGAGCAAATTGTCAAAGGGAGTGACAAGGTTTTGGAGGTTTAGGAAGGCTTAAAAGTGGACAAATCTCCAGGTCCGGACGATTTGTGTCCCAGGATGCTGTGGGAGGAGAGGGTGGAGATTGTCGGGGCTCTGACCCTAATTTTTAATTCCTTTCTGGCCATAGGGGAGGTGCCAGAGGACTGGAGAACAGCTAATATGGTCCCACTATTTAAGAAAGGTTGTAGAGATAAGCCAGGGAACTACAGACCAGTGAGTCTCACGTAAGTGGTAGGGAAACTATTGGAGAAAATTCTGAAGGAGAGAATCTATCTCCACTTGGAGAGGCAAAATTTGATTAGGAATAGTCAGCATGGCTTTGTCAGAGGGAGGTCATGCCTAACAAATTTGATTAAATTTTTTGAGCATGTGACCAGGTGTGTAGATGAGGGTAGTGCAGTTGATGTAGTTTACATGGATTTCAGCAAAGCCTTTGACAAGGTCCCACATGGAGACTTATCAAGAAAGCAAATGCACATGGGATACAGGGTAACTCGATAAGGCGGATTCAAAATTGGCTTAGCTGTAGGAGACAGAGAGTGATGACAGACGGCTGTTTTAGTGACTGGAAGCCAGTGTCCAGTGGCGTACCACAGGGATCTGTGCTGGGTCCCCTATTGTTTGTCATTTATATAAACGACATAGATGACTATTTAGGGGGTAGGACCAGTAAGTACGCGGATGACACAAAGATTGGCCGAGTGGTTAACAGTGAGGTGGAGTGTCTTAGGTTACAGGAAGATATAGACGGGATGGCCAAATGGGCAGAAAAGTGACAGATGGAATTTAACCCTGAAAAGTGTGAGGTGATGCACTTTGGAGGGAGTAATGTGACACGGAAGTATTCAATGAATGGCCTGACACTGGGAAGTTCTGAGGAACAAAGGGACCTTGGCGTGTTTGTCCATAGATCTCTGAAGGCAGAAGGGCAGGTTAATAGGGTGGTGAAAAAGGCATATGGGACACTTACCTTTATCAATCGAGGCATAGATTACAAAAGCAGGGAGGTCATGTTGGAGTTGTACAGAACTTTGGTAAGGCCACAGCTGGTGTACTGTGTGCAATTCTGGTCGCCACATTATAGGAAGGATGTGATTGCACTGGAGGGGGTGCAGAGGTGATTCACCAGGATATTGCCTGGGATGGAACATTTAAGCTATGAAGAGAGGTTGGATAGGCTTGGGTTGTTTTCGCTGGAGCAGAGAAGACTGAGGGGTGACCTGATCGAGGTGTACAAGATTATGAGGGGCATGGACAGGGTGGATAGGGAGCAGCTGTTTCCCTTAGTTGAAGGGTCAGTTACGAGGGGTCACAAGTTTAAGGTGAAGGGCAGGAGGTTTAAAGGGGATTGAGGAATAAGTTCCACCCAGAGAATGGTGACGGTCTGGAGTGCCCTGCCTGGGAGGGTGGTAGAGGCAGGTTGCCTCACATCCTTTAAAAAGTACCTGGATGAGCACTTGGCACATCATAACATTCAAGGCTATGGGCCAAGTGCTGGCAAATGGGGTTAGGTAGACAGGTCAGGTGTCTGTAATGCATCGGTGCAGACTCGATGGGCCGAAGGGCCTTTCTGCACTGTATTATTCTGTGATTCTGTAATGTCCTTGAGGGAAGGAAATCTGCTGTCCTTTCCTGGTCTGGCCTACATGTGATTCCAGACCCACAGCAATGTGGTTGACATTTAAATGCCTCTGAAATGGCCTAGCAAAACACTCACACACTGGGGAACCGTGTGGAACTGTCCCCCAGTGAGAGTGAGTGTGTGTGGAACTGTCCCCCAGGGAGAGTGAGTGTGTGTGGAACTGTCCCCCAGTGAGAGTCAGTACCTGTCGAACTGTACCCAGTGAGAGTCAGTGTGTGTGGAACTGTACCCCAGTAAGAGTCAGTGTGTGTGGAACTGTACCCCAGTGAGAGTCAGTGTGTGTGGAACCATACCCGAAAGAGAGTCAGTGCCTGTGGAACTGTCCCCCAGTGAGAGTCAGTGTCTGTGGAACTGTACCCCAGTGAGAGTCAGTGTGTGTGGAACTGTACCCCAGTGAGAGTCAGTGTGTGTGGAACGGTATCCCGGTGAGAGTCAGTGTCTGTGGAACTGTACCCCAGTGAGAGTCAGTGTGTGTGGAACTGTACCCCAGTGAGAGTCAGTGTGTGTGGAACTGTACCCCAGAGAGAGTCAGTATAGGTGGAACTGTACCCCAGTGAGAGTCAGTGTGTGTGGAACTGTACCCCAGTGAGAGTCAGTGTATGTGGAACTGTACCCCTGTGAGAGTCAGTGTATGTGGAACTGTACCCCAGTGAGTGTCAGTGTGTGTGGAACTGTACCCCAGTGAGAGTCAGTGTGTGTGGAACTGTACCCCGGTGAGAGTCATTGTGTGTGGAACTGTACCCCAGTGAGAGTCAGTGTGTGTGGAACTGTACCATACTGAGAGTCAGTGTGTGTGGAACTGTACCCCAGTGAGAGTCAGTATGTGTGGAACTGTACCCCAGTGAGAGTCAGTGTGTGTGGAACTGTACCCCAGTGAGAGTCAGTGTATGTGGAACTGTACCCCGGTGAGAGTCAGAGTGTGTGGAACTGGACACCTGTGAGAGTCAGTGTATGTGGAACTGTACCCCAGTGAGTGTCAGTGTGTGTGGAACTGTACCCCAGTGAGAGTCAGTGTGTGTGGAAACATTCCCTAAAGAGAGTCAGTGTATGTGGAACTGTACCCCTGTGAGAGTCAGTGTTTGTGGAACTGTACCCCAGTGAGAGTCAGTGTGTGTGGAACTGTACCACAGTGAGAATCAGTGTGTGTTCAACCGTACCCTAAAGAGAGTAAGTGTGTGTGGAACTGTACCCCAGTGAGAGTCAGTGCATGTGGAACTGTACCCCAGTGAGAGTGAGTGTATGTGGAACTGTCCCCCAGTGAGAGTCAGTGCCTGTGGAATTGTCCCCCAGTGAGAGTCAGTGCCTGTGGAACTGTACCCCGGTGAGAGTCAGTGTGTGTGGAACTGTACCCCAGTGAGAGTCACTGTGTGTGGTACTGTGCCCCAGTGAGAGTCAGTGTGTGTGGAACTGTACCCCAGTGAGAGTCAGTCTGTGTGGAACTGTACCCCTGTGAGAGTCAGTGTGTGTGGAACTGTACCCCAGTGAGAGTCAGCGTGTGTGGAACTGTACCCCAGTGAGAGTCAGTGTGTGTGGAACGGTATTCCAGTGAGAGTCAGTGTGTGTGGAACTGTACCCCAGTGAGAGTCAGTCTGTGTGGAAATGTACCCCTGTGAGAGTCAGTTTGTGTGGAACTGTACCCCAGTGAGAGTCAGTTGTGTGGAACTGTACCCCAGTGAGAGTCAGTTTGTGTGGAACTGTACCCCAGTGACAGTCAGTGCATGTGGAACTGTACCCCAGTGAGAGTCAGTGTGTGTGGAACTGTACCCCAGTGAGAGTCAGTGTATGTGGAACTGTACCCCAGTGAGAGTCAGTGCCTGTGGAACTGTATCCCAGTGAGAGACAGTGTGTGTGGAAATGTACCCCAGTGAGAGTCGGAGAATGTGGAACTGTACCCCAGTGAGAGTCAGTTGTGTGGAACTGTACCCCTGTGAGAGTCAGTGTATGTGGAACTGTACCCCAGTGAGAGTCAGTGGATGTGGAACTGTACGCTTGTGAGAGTCAGTGTATGAAGAACTGTACCCCAGTGAGAGTCAGTGTGTGTGGAACTGTACCCCAGTGAGAGTCAGTGTGTGTGGAACTGTACCCCAGTGAGAGTCAGTGTGTGTGGAACCATACCCGAAAGAGAGTCAGTGTGTGTGGAACTGTACCCCAGTGAGAGTCAGTGTGTGTGGAACTGTACCATACTGAGAGTCAGTGTGTGTGGAACTGTACCCCAGTGAGAGTCAGTGTGTGTGGAACTGTACCCCAGTGAGAGTCAGTGTATGTGGAACTGTATCCCAGTGAGAGTCAGTGTGTGTGGAACTGTACCCCTGTGAGCGTCAGTGTGTGTGGAACTGTACCATACTGAGAGTCAGTGTGTGTGGAACTGTACCCCTGTGAGAGTCAGTGTGTGTGGAACTGGACCCCTGTGAGAGTCAGTGTATGTGGAACTGCACCCCAGTGAGTGTCAGTGTGTGTGGAACTGTACCCCAGTGAGAGTCAGTGTGTGTGGAACTGTACCACAGTGAGACTCAGTGTGTGTTCAACCGTACCCTAAAGAGAGTAAGTGTGTGTGGAACTGTACCCCAGTGAGAGTCAGTGTATGTGGAACTGTACCCCAGTGAGAGTGAGTGTATGTGGAACTGTCCCCCAGTGAGAGTCAGTGCCTGTGGAATTGTCCCCCAGTGAGAGTCAGTGCCTGTGGAACTGTACCCCAGTGAGAGTCAGTGTGTGTGCAACTGTACCCCAGTGAGAGTCACTGTGTGTGGTACTGTGCCCCAGTGAGAGTCAGTGTGTGTGGAATTGTACCCCAGTGAGAGTCAGTGTGTGTGGAACTGTACCCCAATGAGAGTCAGTGTGTGTGGAACTGTACCCCAGTGAGAGTCAGTGTATGTGGAACTGTACCCCGGTGACAATCAGTGTGTGTGGAACTGTACCCCTGTGAGTGTCAGTGTGTATGGAACTGGACCCCAGTGAGAGTCCGTGTGTGTGGAACTGTACCCCAGTGAGAGTCAGTATGTGTGGAACTGTACCCCAGTGAGAGTCAGTGTGTGTGGAACTGTACCCCTGTGAGAGTCAGTGTATGTGGAACTGCACCCCAGTGAGTGTCAGTGAGTGTGGAACTGTACCTCAGTGAGAGTCAGTGTGTGTGGAACTGTACCCCAGTGAGAGTCAGTGTGTGTGGTACTGTACCCCAGTGAGAGTCAGTATGTGGAACTGTACCCCAATGAGAGTCAGTGTGTGTGGAACTGGACCCCTGTGAGAGTCAGTGTATGTGGAACTGTCCCCCAGTGAGTGTCAGTGTGTGTGGAACTGTACCCCAGTGAGAGTCAGTGTATGTGGAACTGTACCCCAGTGAGAGTCAGTGTGTGTGGAAACGTTCCCTAAAGAGAGTCAGTGTAAGTGGAACTGTACCCCTGTGAGAGTCAGTGTTTGTGGAACTGTACCCCAGTGAGAGTCAGTGTGTGTGGAACTGTACCACAGTGAAACTCAGTGTGTGTTCAACCGTACCCTAAAGAGAGTCAGTGTGTGTGGAACTGTACCCCAGTGAGAGTCAGTGTGTGTGGAACTGTATCCCAGTGAGAGTCAGTGTATGTGGAACTGTACCCCAGTGAGAGTCAGTGTGTGTGGAACTGTACCACAGTGAAACTCAGTGTGTGTTCAACCGTACCCTAAAGAGAGTCAGTGTGTGTGGAACTGTACCCCAGTGAGAGTCAGTGTGTGTGGAACTGTACCCCAGTGAGAGTCAGTGTGAGTGGAACTGTACCCAAGTGAGAGTCAGTGAGTGTGGAACTGTACCCCAGTGAGAGTCAGTGTGCGTGGAACTGTACCCCTGTGAGAGTCAGTGTGTGTGGAACTGTACCCCAGTGAGAGTCAGTGTGTGTGGAACTGGACCCCTGTGAGAGTCAGTGCCTGTGGAACTGTATCCCAGTGAGAGTCAGTGTGTGTGGAAATGTACCCCTGTGAGAGTCAGTGTATGTGGAACTGTACCCCAGTGAGAGTCAGTGTGTGTGGAACTGTACCCCTGTGAGAGTCAGTGTATGTGGAACTGTACCCCAGTGAGAGTCAGTGCCTGTGGAACTGTATCCCAGTGAGAGTCAGTGTGTGTGGAAATGTACCCCAGTGAGAGTCAGAGAATGTGGAACTGTACCCCAGTGAGAGTCAGTTGTGTGGAACTGTACCCCTGTGAGAGTCAGTGTATGTGGAACTGTACCCCAGTGAGAGTCAGTGGATGTGGAACTGTACGCCTGTGAGAGTCAGTGTATGAAGAACTGTACCCCAGTGAGAGTCAGTGTGTGTGGAACCATACCCGAAAGAGAGTCAGTGTGTGTGGAACTGTACCCCAGTGAGAGTCAGTGTGTGTGGAACTGTACCCCAGTGAGAGTCAGTGTGTGTGGAACTGTACCCCTGTGAGTGTCAGTGTGTGTGGAACTGTACCATACTGAGAGTCAGTGTGTGTGGAACTGTACCCCAGTGAGAGTCAGTGTGTGTGGAACTGTACCCCAGTGAGAGTCAGTGTATGTGGAACTGTATCCCAGTGAGAGTCAGTGTGTGTGGAACTGTACCCCTGTGAGTGTCAGTGTGTGTGGAACTGTACCATACTGAGAGTCAGTGTGTGTGGAACTGTACCATACTGAGAGTCAGTGTGTGTGGAACTGTACCCCTGTGAGAGTCAGTGTGTGTGGAACTGTACCCCAGTGAGAGTCAGTGTGTGTGGAACTGTACCACAGTGAGACTCAGTGTGTGTTCAACCGTACCCTAAAGAGAGTAAGTGTGTGTGGAACTGTACCCCAGTGAGAGTCAGTGTATGTGGAACTGTCCCCCAGTGAGAGTGAGTGTATGTGGAACTGTCCCCCAGTGAGAGTCAGTGCCTGTGGAATTGTCCCCCAGTGAGAGTCAGTGCCTGTGGAACTGTACCCCAGTGAGAGTCAGTGTGTGTGGACCTGTCCCCCAGTGAGAGTGAGTGCCTGTGGAACTGTACCCCAGTGAGAGTCAGTGTGTGTGCAACTGTACCCCAGTGAGAGTCACTGTGTGTGGTACTGTGCCCCAGTGAGAGTCAGTGTGTGTGGAATTGTACCCCAGTGAGAGTCAGTGTGTGTGGAACTGTACCCCAATGAGAGTCAGTGTGTGTAGAACTGTACCCCAGTGAGAGTCAGTGTATGTGGAACTGTACCCCGGTGACAATCAGTGTGTGTGGAACTGTACCCCTGTGAGTGTCAGTGTGTGTGGAACTGGACCCCAGTGAGAGTCCGTGTGTGTGGAACTGTACCCCAGTGAGAGTCAGTATGTGTGGAACTGTACCCCAGTGAGAGTCAGTGTGTGTGGAACTGTACCCCTGTGAGAGTCAGTGTATGTGGAACTGTACCCCAGTGAGTGTCAGTGAGTGTGGAACTGTACCCCAGTGAGAGTCAGTATGTGGAACTGTACCCCGGCGAGTGTCAGTGTGTGTGGAACTGGACCCCTGTGAGAGTCAGTGTATGTGGAACTGTACCCCAGTGAGTGTCAGTGTGTGTGGAACTGTACCCCAGTGAGAGTCAGTGTATGTGGAACTGTACCCCAGTGAGAGTCAGTGTGTGTGGAAATGTTCCCTAAAGAGAGTCAGTGTAAGTGGAACTGTACCACTGTGAGAGTCAGTGTTTGTGGAACTGTACCCCAGTGAGAGTCAGTGTGTGTGGAACTGTACCACAGTGAGACTCAGTGTGTGTTCAACCGTACCCTAAAGAGAGTCAGTGTGTGTGGAACTGTCCCCCAGTGAGAGTCAGTGTGTGTGGAACTGTCCCCCAGTGAGAGTCAGTGTGTGTGGAACTGGACCCCAGTGAGAGTCAGTGTGTGTGGAACTGGACCCCAGTGAGAGTCAGTGCATGTGGAACTGCACCCCAGTGAGAGTCAGTGTGTGTGGAACTGTCCCCCAGTGAGAGTCAGTGTGTGTGGAACTGTACCCCAGTGAGAGTCTGTGTGTGTGGAACTGTACCCCAGTGAGAGTCAGTGTGTGTGGAACTGTACCCCAGTGGGAGTCAGTGTGTGTGGAACCATACCCTAAAGAGAGTCAGTGAGTGTGGAACTGTACCCCAGTGAGAGTCAGTGTGCATGGAACTGTACCCCTGTGAGAGTCACTGTGTGTGGAACTGGACCCCAGTGAGATTCAGTATATGTGGAACTGTACCCTAGTGAGAGTCAGTATATGTGGAACTGTACCCCAGTGAGAGTCAGTGTGTGTGAAACTGTACCCCAGTGAGAGTCAGTGAGTATGGAACTGGACCCCTGTGAGAGTCAGTGTGTGTGGAACTGGACCCCAGTGAGAGTCAGTGTGTGTGGAACTGTACCCCAGTGAGAATCAGTGTATGTGGAACTGTACCCCAGTGAGAGTCAGTGTGTGTGGAACTGTCCCCCAGTGATAGTCAGTGTGTGTGGAACTGTACCCCAGTGAGAGTCAGTGTGTGTGGAACGGTCCCCCAGTGAGAGTCAGTGTGTGTGGAACTGTACCCCAGTGAGAGTCAGTGTGTGTGGAACTGTACCCCAGAGAGAGTCAGTGTGTGTGGAACTGTACCCCAGTGAGAGTCAGTGTGTGTGGAACTGTACCCCAGTGAGAGTCAGTGTATGTGGAACTGGACCCCTGTGAGAGTCAGTGTATGTGGAACGGTCCCCCAGTGAGAGTCAGTGTGTGTGGAACTGTACCCCAGTGAGAGTCAGTGTGTGTGGAACTGTACCCCAGTGAGAGTCAGTGTGTGTGGAACTGGACCCCAGTGAGAGTCAGTGTGTGTGGAACTGTACCCCAGTGAGAGACAGTGTGTGTGGAACTGTAACCCAGTGAGAGTCAGTGCATGTGGAACTGTACCCCAGTGAGAGACAGTGTGTGTGGAACTGTCCCCCAGTGAGAGTCAGTGTGTGTGGAACTGTACCCCAGTGAGTCAGTGCGTGTGGAACTGTACCCCAGTGAGAGTCAGTGTGTGTGGAACTGTACCCCAGTGAGAGTCAGTGCATGTGGAACTGTACCCCAGTGAGAGTCAGTGTGTGTGGAACTGTACCCCAGTGAGAGTCAGTGTGTGTGGAACTGTACCCCAGTGAGAGTCAGTGCATGTGGAACTGTACCCCAGTGAGAGTCAGTGCATGTGGAACTGTACCCCAGTGAGAGTCAGTGCCTGTGGAACTGTACCCCAGTGAGAGTCAGTGCATGTGGAACTGTACCCCAGTGAGAGTCAGTGCGTGTGGAACTGTACCCCAGTGAGAGTCAGTACTTGCCGGACAGACGGTTTCTTGGTGTGTGTTAAATGTTCCATCACATTTTTGCAGTCATTTAGTTCTCTAAACTCGAT
Source organism: Heterodontus francisci (assembly GCF_036365525.1). NCBI lineage: Eukaryota > Metazoa > Chordata > Chondrichthyes > Heterodontiformes > Heterodontidae > Heterodontus > Heterodontus francisci. The sequence continues at coordinate 627,440 of NW_027141857.1, read as the reverse complement.
TGGACGGTTTGTTTATATTGGTGGTAATGGTGCTCTGTGCCTCCTGAGATGGTATCTGTTCTAATGTCCGACACTCATTCTGGTTATGAATTAACTTGAGTGTTTAATGGATGTCAGGATGAATGAGGTCTGTTTATCAAGGTTTTTCCACAGTTACTGTTACAGTTTGTTCCCAACTTCACTGAAAATGTGAGACTTTGTCACAGCTGCTACTGCATGAGCGATTCTGTGGAATGTTCCCCATGATCAGTCGAAGGTCTCATTGATTCCAGAATAACTCCAGATTTGCCCCCCCGGGATGGGGGTTTGAGGGGATTTGCCCCCCGGGGATGGGGGTTTTGGGGGATTTGCCCCCCGGGGATGGGGGTTTGAGGGGATTTGCCCCCCGGGGATGGGGGTTTTGGGGGATTTGCCCCCCCGGGGATGGGGGTTTGAGGGGATTTGCCCCCCGGGGATGGGGGTTTGAGGGGATTTGCCCCCCGA